>NC_033794.1:131792336-131800448 GCF_001876935.1 Asparagus officinalis | reverse complement strand
ACCAAAAAAAAGGAAAGAAAAATTCATGGTTACCAACTATGGAACAGGGTGAGACATGTCACTTTATGAAGATTCTAATCAAGAATATTAACAGCTAATCAAAAAAATTAAAAAAAAAGATACATCAAATTGTTGGATTTAAATCTAATTAAATCTAATTGTGGGCACATATGATTAATCAATGTGTATTGCTATCTTTAAGGATAACCCATTTAAAGTGATCAATCAATTTGAGTTAATGGGTATTTAAATAAATCATGAGGTTATATGTGCAGATACCAGGTTGTAATTATAATTTGATGAGGGATCAAATTACAAATATACAACACATATATATATATATGGGGTTATGGTCCCTAATCTAGGGTTAGCCACTCTCATTCTCTTATCCCCATCTAAAGAGATCCATAAGGAAGAAACCCTAATGTTAGAAGATCATCAAAACCCTAATCAGGTTTTCCTCAATGGATTCAGGTATATGCTTTCGCACCTTTTGATTCTTATTAATCTATTTGAATTAATAATGGCTTTAAGATTTAGATCTTAAATATTAGATCTAACAAGTGGTATCAGAGTCACTCGTGATTAACTCTTAGGGGTTTAAGTTCTTAAAAATTAGGTTTTTTGATCTTAAAAACTCTGTTTTTCTCAGAACTGTTCACAGATGAACAATAAGTTTCTGTGAACAGTATATTTTTTAATTTTTGTTGTTTTTTCCTTCGATTTTTTTGGGATCTGGATCAAAAAGTTATCTTTCGATTCTGGATCTGGTTTTGAAATAAAATCGAGGAATCTTTTGGATCTATTTTGTTTGGTCATCGGTCCCGTGCTCCTCGCCGACGAAGTATCGCTGGCGGCCTCGCTCTCGACTCCGATGGCGACGGCGGTGTCAGGAAACCCTAGGGTTTCGACCTTTGGGTGCAGAAGCAATGGCGACAGCGGTTTTAGAATGAAACCCTAAGGGTTCATGTGTGAAAACGTGCGGGAATTAAGGAGGTGGTTACCTCAATTTTGGCGAGGTTTGAAAGCTTCAAAATGAACCTCGCGTTCGTTCTAAGTTGTGCCTCACGCTCAATTCAGGTCGAACTTCGTGTTCTTCTAAGGTGAGCATCGCGCTCAATTCAAACGAACTTCGCGTTCGTTCTAAGGTGAGCCTCCCGCTCAATTCAAGTTGAACCTCGCGTTCGTTCTAAGGTGAGCCTCGTGCTCATTTCAAACGAACTTCGTGTTCGTTCTAAGGTGAGCCCCACGCTCAATTCAAACGAACTTCACGTTCGTTCTCAGGTGAGCCTCGCGCTCAATTCAAGTCGAACCTCGCGTTCGTTCTCAAGTCAAACTCCGCGTTCATTCTCTGGCGAGCCCTGTGCTCAATCCAAACGAACCTCACGTTCGTTCTCAAGTTAAACATCACGTTCATTTTTCAAACGAATCTCGCGTTCGTTCTTAGGTGAGTCTTGTACTCAATACAGACGAACATAGCGTTCGAAGTCAAGCGAACTTCGTGTTCACTATGGTTAAACCTCGGCTTTTCATATTAAATTATGGGTCCACTTTGGTATACTTAATTTATTCAATTAAGTTATGGGTCCTAATTAAGCTATGGAAAATTCTTCTAATTCAAATTAAGTTGTTTAATTTGAATTAATTTTGATAGTTAATCAATTATTTAATTCAAATAATATGACACTAAGATATTAAGTTGTCTCTCATTCCAAATGATTAATTAAAATAAGATGTTGCTAAAATAACCTCTCTTGTGTAGATTGTTTATGAGGGATGTGAGATGTTTATGTGTATGTTTTCGTGTAAATATCTAATCGGCCCAAAGGAAGGTTAATATTTATTTAGATTGTATACACATCTGTGATGATAAACATGTGACAATTATAAGTTTTACATGTGGATAATGAATCGATCCAAAGATAGTTTCATTATTTGACATGTGTTATTATCAGTGTTTGATTATTGCAACAAGATATCACTTGCAATTAATATTATTGTCTAAAGACTTGATATTAATGTTGTACCAGATATCTTGGATGCATGGGATTTGTTATTATTTAAATTTTATTGATTACTAATATGAGCATTTTTTATTTTATTTCAGCTAATGCATCTGCTGCAATAATTTTTGCTAACATCAACTCAATTCTCATGCTAAATGGGACAAATTTTAAGGTTTAGAAAGAGAATATTTTAATTATTCTCGGCTGCATAGATCTAGACCTTGCATTAAGGACTGAACAACCCCAACTTCTCACTACGGAAAGCACTCCTGATGCAAAGAAGGAGTATGAGAAGTGGAAGCGTTAAAATCGCATGAGTCTTATGATCATTAAGCACGACGTTCTGAAAGCCTTCAGGGACATAGAATCCGAATGGATTACTAAGGCTAAAGATTTCCTTGCCGAAATTGAGAAACGTTTTGTGAAAAATGATAAGATAAAAACAAGCACGCTTTTAGCTCGCTTGATTTCAATGAAGTATAAGGGCAACAGAAATATCAGAGAGTACATTATGAAAATATCTCATATTACTTCAAAGCTTAAGGTACTTAAACTCGATCTTTGTGATGAGTTATTGGTGTATCTGGTTCTGTTGTCTCTTCCTGCACAATTCAATCAGTTTAAGATCAGTTATAACTGTCAAAAGGAGAAATGAACTCTAAATGAGCTCATTTTATATTGTGTGCAAGAAGAAGATAGGTTGAAGCAAGATAAGACTGAGAGTGCTTATTTGGTATATGCCTCTAAGGATAAGGGCAGGAAAAGAAAGAATGATAATGGAGCTACTAAGGGTTCAGTTCAGAAAAAACAACATAAGAAAAATATGGGTTGTTTCTTCCGTAACAAACCTGGACACGTAAAGAAGGATTGTACCAAATATCACGCCTGACGTGTTAATAAGGGTATGTTCCTTACTTTGGTCTGTTCTGAGGTTAATTTAGCTTCAGTACCTAGAAACACTTGGTGGTTAGACTCTGGTGCTACTACTCACATAAGTGTTTCTATGCAGGGTTGCCTAGGCTACCGAAAGCCAAGTGATGTTAAAAGACACATCTTTATGGGCGACGGTCAATCGGTAGATGTGGAAGCAATTGGGTATTTTAGGTTGCTATTAGGAACTGGTTCTTATTTGGACTTAAAAGATACTTTTGTAGTACCGTCTTTTAGACGGAATTTGGTTTCTGTTTCTGTATTGGACAAATCAGATTATTCTTGTTCATTTGGAAACAATCAATTCAGTTTATCTTTTAATTCAAATATTGTGGGAACTGGTTACTTGAGTACTTATGACAACCTATATTTGCTCGATACAATTGCTTCTTATAATAAATCCTTGCATGTGGAATCACGTGGTACTAAGCATAAATTAAATAAGAAAAATTCGGCGATATTATGGTATAAACGCTTGGGTCATATCTCAAAAGGTAGAATTGAGCGTCTTGTGTCCGATGGCATTTTGGATTTCCTTGATTTTCCGGACTTTGACGTATGTGTTGAATGTATCAAGAGAAAACAGATCAAAGTTAAGAGATTAGGTGTCAACAGATCTTCGGATGTTTTAGAATTGATATATACGGATATTTGTGGGTCATTTCCTATGACATCCTGGAATGATCAACAATATTTTATATCATTCATAGACGATTACTCATGTTATGGGTACATATATCTCATTCATGAGAAATCGGAGTCTCTGGACATGTTCAAAGCCTATAAAGCTGAAGTTGAGAATCAACTTAACAAAAAAACTAAAATCGTTAGATCTGATCGTGGTGGTGAGTACTACGACAGATATGATGATTCAGATGAACAACGTCCAAGACCATTTACTAGATACCTAGAGGAATGTGATATCGTCTCACAGTACATAATGCCGGGTTCATCTAGCATGAATGGTGTAGTTGAAAGACGAAACAAGACTCTTAAGAATATGGTAAAAAGTATGATTGCTCATTCTTATTTACCAGAGTCACTCTGGGGAGAAGCACTAAAGACAGCAGCTTATATTCTGAATATAGTATCAAGTAAAGCAGTTGCTAAAATACCTTATGAGCTTTGGACTGGTTGAAAGCCTAGTTTAAAGCACTTACATATTTGGGGATGTCCAGCTGAGGCAATGCCTTATAGGCCAAATAAAAAGAAATTGGACTCCAAAACAGTTAGCTACTACTTTATTGGGTACTCTGAACGCTCTAGGGGCTATAAGTTTTATGATCACACAGTCAGAAATATTTTTGAGACGAGAACAACAACATTCTTTGAGGATGTTGAGTTTGGGGGGAGAAATAAGGTTAGAGACATTCCTCTATAAATAACTGAAAATCAATTCAGTTCAGGGTTCGGTCTGGGTTGGAACTTCTTGGCTCGGATTTACCCTTCGGCTTGGCAGCAACAGGAGAAATCCTTGGGCGAGCTTTTGAAGAGATCGGCATCATCCGCCAACGAAGATCATCTTCAACTTCAGCAACAGAGAGCCTTCATCCTTGGCTTATAATCAACCTTCGGTTAAATCAACTCTTTCATAGAGTTTCAAACTCGTTCAGAGTTATCAACTCATCAAGAGTTTCAAACTTGTCACGCAAGTTCTCCACAGCGTCGAATCGTGAGGAGAGGATATCGTTCCAGTGAATCAAGACGTTCGGATAGTCAACGGAGAGCAAATTCGACGCAAGCAATCGAAGGAGGCACTCCATCACCACCGTGAAGAACCCAATTTTAAACAAAGGGGAGAATCAAATTCATTCTCCTCTCTTTTGTAATCGAAATCCAAATTGTAATTGAGATCGAAGGAATACAAATCAATTTTTCTTTCATTTCTTTTACATCAAAATTTTCCACAAACACAACTTAAGTTGTTTGAAAGCAACATATGGTTTTAAGTAAACATCTTGAGCAATTAAGTTGTGCGCTTAAAATAATTTTTTTCTTCTTCAGAATTGCGGTTGGACGTGTTGGATGCGATCGTATCTACTTGGGGGCAGCTGAAGTTATGTACATACATGCTCATGATCGTCATCCCTTGGGCATGTAGAAAAGATCAGTCTAAACCCGATGGGCTCCTGTTAGTACAGGCCCACATGCGTCAGCTGTACTGGTTAAAACACAATAGTGACGGACGGAGCCTGCTTCTGAGTTAGCGTCCGCAGGTACAAATGGTCCACAACCCAAAACGAACGCGAAAAAAAGACCCCCGTCACCGTGAATCCAAGAGACCCACCCGCCCCTCACGAGTCTCATCCCTACGCGTCTCGTCCTGTCAGCTATGGTTGGGGCTTTCCCTCGCCGTCTGCTCCGGGACGGTCATCGCTGATCTCTCCCATGCGTTTATGTGTTAATTTGTTCATAACTTCAGCAAATATGGCTGCTTGCTGCTGGCCGAACACAAGGACAAAGAGTTGATTAGAAAGTCTTGTTTTATTTGGACTAACAAGTCAACCTAGCTAGAAATGGTTTTTCCAATCATTGGAACTCAAATTTGTTCCCGCCTTCCATCACCCAATTCGGAGAAGCACCAACTTCATAGCAGGGTTCTTCTTTGATCTGTAAATACCCTTTCTTATGCAATTACTTAAGGCTCTTGAGTTCGGTTTTCTCTACAAGCTTCAGAGAGTTGTTGGGGAGAGATTGTATGTGAGATTAAGGGTGTATTTTAGCTAAGGATCTGGGAGTTCTTCACCGTTGTACCCACAATGACAATGTGATAGTAAAGCTGTACTCCTTCCTAGGGTCCTTGGCTAAAAACCGAACCTCATTAGAGCTGTATGTTTTACTTCTCGATATATATTCTGTGATCGTGTGTGATCTTTTCCAGCATTCTGGGAATTTTTCATAACAAGCTTTTTGATCCTTGCCATGCTATTAATTACAGGATGCTTGCCATGCACGATCCTCATTCCAGCATTATTTTTTATCCCAGAATCCCCAAGGTGGCTGGTAAGGTTTATGAATCATATTGTCCCTTCAAGACGAATGTACGTCTCCAACCTTACAGATATATCTAATAGTTTTCTTCATTTAATCAGGCAAAAATGGGGACGATGGAAGATTTTGAAGCTTCCTTGCAAGTTTTGAGGGGATTCGATACTGACATTACTGCTGAAGTCAATGAAATCAAGGTGCAAACATCAACTAAATCTGTAACCGAACAAACACATATGTACTACTCTTTCTTCCCTATTTGATTTCTCATCATACTCTGTTACTTTTGTCCCTTCTCAGTCCTTTTCCACTCTTGGGGCCTGGAGATTTGGTTGCATGCTGCATCATGAAATAGAGAATTTGCATGAGAAATAACTAGCACTAGATCTTACATCATGGTTCTTATAAAGGAAAGATTGTCATTAACTGGTTTTGTAAACTTTCTCAATGCTTTTCCGGAGCTTTCTCCACCTATTGTTGTTGAAAAAGAATATGCAGGAATTAACAAGGGGTTTAAGGAGGAGGAAAAGAAGAAGATTAGAGTTTCTTCTTTATGCTTGCATCGTTGGCTTCTCACCAGATAAGAGGTCACATGTCTTGACGTTTCACACCTTGTAAAACTAGATTTGCACCCAAAGTTATAATATACATCTAAGCGTAGAAGAAGACCGCACGCTTGTCCATAGAGATCATAATTTTATAAACACCTCCATCCTCTTTATTGAAGACAGGCAAATATTTTGGAGATTTACAAAATTTGACTACAAAAAACCTAGCCTTAATTAGTAAGAAAAACTTGTATTCATACTAAAATAAAAGATTTCTTAGTAATTAGACTATAAATGAATTTCCAAATCAACTAGAACTCTAAATTAACTAAATTCTTAGCTAATAGCTTGACTTTTTTAGATCAGGATACAAGAAAATTTCTATGAAAATCAAAATTATAGCACTAAAAGAGGTCTCAACCCTCTTGTTTCTTTCTTTTTCCACTGTCTTTATGTGTTTCTTGGTGAATTTTTCTTGAAGTTTTCTACATCAAATCTCCTCTGGTTGAAGAACATTCGACATCAGAGTGTGAAGTTGGATATCATGAAACACTATAAATCAATAGAGTAGTTTAACTTTCGTTATTGAGGCTTGCCCTTTCCATTTGTAAGCACATCATATTTTAGAAACCGGATTAAGTTTTCAATTTTTGTGAGTCTGTGACACGTTATAAATTTTGTACTTGTGGAAATTTTGCCACCTTTTGCAAAACACTATCAATTCTTTTGTTGATCTTCTCTCAACCTTCCGTCATGCTTTATTGCTTTATAGTCCTGACATTTTGATGGGGTAAATCATATATTCGTAGATTGCTTATTTTTATATCAAATTTTCATATTGGAGAAGCACTCATATGCCACACTGCATAACTTTGTGGGAAACATTTATGTTGCTGTTTTGTTTGTTATTTTTTAAGCTTCCTATTCATATTGAAGAAAACTGTGTTTTTTAAATAAGTTTTACGAAGCATTTCAGATGTGGAGTTCAGGATAATTTTCATTGGATATGTTCTTAATCTCTTGAGATGTTTATCCATATTTTACTTTGTGCAGAGATCAGTACAATCAAGTACCAAAAGGACTGCGATCCGATTTTCAGATCTCAAGCTTAGAAGATACAAACTTCCCCTTATGGTATCGTTCATGCCAATGGTTCTGGAATCTGGATACATTTCCATTTTTTTGCATAATAAACATCTTATTGACTGCTTATATTTGTTTTATTATCCTACAGATAGGAGTTGGTCTTCTTGTATCGCAGCAACTAAATGGAATTAATGGTATCCTATTTTACGCCAATAATATTTTTAAAGCTGCTGGTAAGTGTAGAAATGTTTAACCTTGTCTTCTATTTTGTAGTATATTACTTTTTGGCGATGTCCTACGATTTTATTATTTATTTGTTACTTCTTATTTTATGACACTACTGGAGTGATGTTTTGGTAAGTCCTGTATGTGTCTTTTACTGTTATTATTTTAGGAAGTATCTCTGCATAATTGTTGTAGAACATACAAAGGCAAAATATAATTTCTGATATATAGAAGCTTATATGCAAAATAGTTATTACATATGGCTTATTTGAATAATTCCATCATCAATGATGTACTGTGAATATACCGTGGATTAGCCAACAAATCCG
>NC_033794.1:131781435-131791336 GCF_001876935.1 Asparagus officinalis | reverse complement strand
TAATAACCTATTACCAAAATAGATTAGGAATCCTAATAACCTCATGTTACCAAAATAGATTAGGAATTCCCTATCCAACATAGGCTTCTCTTGTTTATGATTTCAACGAGAGCACCGTGAGAGTCATGAGATTGCATGAATTCCACTTCTGCATCCACTTATTCTGAATCATTAAATTACAAATTTTATTAGAAAATCTCCTATACAAATATAGTGTTCTGAATCACAAAGGGAACAATATTACGATTTCCAACACTGCGCGCCTTCCTATTCTCCTCATGATCATAAGCTACTCAGAACATTCTTCTGCCATGCAGGTGTGCTCTAATAAAATGCTTACTTCCACTGTGGTCTGAGCCTGATGATTCTTACAAGATTAATGTAGATGGTTTAGTTGAAAATTATCAACTAGAAGGTTTTAGACCATTCAAGATTATCAGACACCGTTAAAAGACATTCACCCTTTCATATGAAATTACTCTCATCTAACATAAAGTGACGCGACATATATATCATCTAAAAAATTATTGGATCAGAAGAAAAAAAAATGCCACATTATTTTATTGGGTTTTAATCAAATTTTTATTTTATAAATTAATTTACTATTTAGCTTAACAACTATTCAAAATTTCAAATTATAATATTAGAATGTTACAATATAGTTTTTACTCTATAACTCTATAAGAAATTATAATAGATACAATAAAATTCTCATTGAGGGGGCAAAACTAGTTGTAATACTGTAGTCAGTACGAGGTAGATGATCATTGTTTTTTTTTTTTTTTAATTTTCTTTGATGGACAGGTAGATGGTCTCATTTAAAACAACTGAAAATTAAGATTCTGGGTGTGATATTCTGGGTGTATATTTTGGGGGCATAATGTCAAACATAAAAGAACTGATCAGCAGCAGTGTGACAAACACCCTCATCGTTTCACTAAACAAGAAGAGTATATTGAAAATATGTGTATGTATATATATATCTCTATTTAGCTTTTTTTTTTTCTTTTCTTTCAATAAAGAGTATTGATTCCTCCATAATATTCTTGGGATTTTGAAATCAAGACTACAAGGATGACGGTACTATATTATTCATCAGCGCGGATCACAAATTAAGATTAACCTCATGTAATATTGATAAGGCAGAATATTTCCTGCTCCATTCCACCTGAATCTGTTAAATACACTTTCTACCAAATTACCCGCCACTAATTTGACTCTATCCAAATTACTTGGCTACTGCCAGATAATAAATAACTGCAGCATGCATATACTTTCAGAGTTTATGATCCCTCACTCTGGCTTGCGCTAGCAATTCCTACTTTCTTAATTAATGGCATCCACAATATTATTTTGCAGTAGTTTCATGGTTGCATTGGCCATGGCTTCATTCATGATCACAGCTGGATCGTTGAAATCTTCTACCGGTGTGCTTATCACGGTCGATAAATTAGGACGTGGAAACTTCATGAAGATTCAAGACGCCATCGACGTTGTGCCTTCGAACAACTCAGTACATGTCCTCATTTCCATTAAACCTGGAGTTTACGAGTATGCATGCCCCCCCTCTATATCTATTTTGCTCCTTCAAATTGAATTAGATGGATATATATACCTTCACCAAATATTAATTGGAAAAAAGAATCGATGAAAGATGAGGAAGTTTATTATGCAACATATTTTCCTCCTCGTTATTATCTTAGAATTATGTATTGATTCTTATACGATGCTGATGTTAGATGCATCTTAATTTTGTGTGATGCACTAATTGAGCATATATAATCCACTTTTAGCTTCTTTATTAAAGAAAATTGTGTCTTCCCGGCCTGTTAATTCTGTCTCGTATCGTACATCTTACATTAACTTATGAATCTTTCAGAGAGAATGTTGTTATTCCGGAGGACAAACCATTCATAACTTTGAAAGGCGAACATACGAAGTCAACCATCATAAGATGGGACGGGCGTTGGAAAGCTGCAGACAAGACAACTCTCTTCATACAAGCGTCAGATGTTGTGGTAAAACAACTTACAGTTCAGGTACTAAATTAATTCCTCCTACTCACTAACTTGCCCAGCTCATGCGTGAAACAAGTAAATGAAAGCAGTTATCTTGTTGCAACTTTTATTAGGTATTGATCGATGTTAAATGCTCGACTGTTCTCTCTACTCTAGGCATGCAAATGATATTGGGTGACTAGAGATATTTCCTAGCTATATCGAGAGTGTGCATAACAAAGTGCAAAACTTGTCTATGTACATATATGTGTCCCTGACTAGCTCGATCTACTTATTAATAACTTTGGGTGTTTTTATTTCGTCAATTAAGTGCTAATACAAAAAAAAAAAATTGCAGAATGAATATAATTTAACAAGAGAAGGAGCAATTGCGGTGAGAGTAAGTGGCGATAGAGTCGCCTTTTTCAGCTGCAGATTCCTTGGAATCCAGGACACAGTCCTTGACGACTCTGGAAAGCATTATTACTGGAAATGCTACATTGAAGGAGCCACCGATTTCATCTGTGGAAATGGCAAGTCTCTCTTTCAGGTATGCATGCACGAGTTAGTCTCGTTTGATATTTTTGACTGGACTATTAATTGAAAGAATAATTTTTAAAATTTTATGGTTGTCAACGTAGAACTGCGCCCTGCACTCAACCTCAACGTATGGAGGAGCAATTACAGCACATAGGAGAAAGATGCCGACAGAAGATACTTACTTCATCTTCAGACACTGTAAAATCACCGGAACTAAAGGTGGAAGAGCAATTTTGGGAAGGCCGTGGGGGTCTTACTCGAGAGTGGTGTTTGCGTATAGCTACATGAGCAGTGTAGTTCTGCCAGAAGGTTGGAGGGACTGGCCCGGTGTACCTCCTAGGAAATGGTATTAATTTATGCTCACTACAATCTTTATGCGTAGCTATCATGCATCTTGAGTTGGAAGGTGTGTTATCTTGAAAATCATTTTCTTTAAATGCCTAGTGAACTATGTACTTCCATCCAGAATATCAAATTAGCTAGGTTTTGTTAGAAACATGTATGAGAATATTATTTAACCTGCATATATGGGATAGGATTATAATGCAACCTGAATTTGCGGACTGCCTATATTCAACAGATATGAGAAGTCTTACCTGAAAAGTTGTGTTCAGAAATCAAAGCTAGATATATGTACATATTGACGAGCTCCAGGAACCATCATTACGATCTTTAGATGGAAAGATCGTTTGCTCATCTTTAATCTGAAACTGTGCAAGAAGATTATGTTAACATATGTCACATTTTGAAATTTTCTTTTCGAGCGAAAATTGTTCATTTATTACTAATTTTTTCTAACATACACAGGACAACATATTATGGGCAGCGAAAGTGCTATGGACACGGCGCAAATGTCACAAGAAGAGTCAAATGGTCTCATAAGCTTTCGAAATCTGAGGCTGCGCCCTTCTTAAATATATCAGCTATCATCGGTCCAAAGGATCAAGAATGGATTAGATCTCCTAAAATAAATTATAAGATATTTTTTCCAGGCATTTTTAGCTAGCTATGGACTAACAAGTAATCCTCAGTAATGGCGATTCGTTTTCTTCTATTAAATTTCTTTGAAGGTAGAAGATCCATTTGTTGTTGTGTACGAGTCACAATATTAGACTAGAAAATTTTACTTTGTGAGATATGTTTCTCTTGTTGCTTGAGTTTGCCTGAATGTTCTTTACAAGTGAATGTTCAAAGTGAGGCGTGCACAGCGAAGTGGTACAAGAAAGAAAGTTTTTTCTGTGACTAATGACGACAAAGTAAAAGAAAAAAAGTTATGGTAAAAACTAATGATGTGAAGAAGCTGCTTAGATCTCAGTCAATCTGCGAAATTGCTGACATGATTCTTTGTAGGATCGACATGGTAAAAACTAATGACGACAAGTGCAGGTTCCCTGTAATTAACCAAAAACTTTGCATGATCTATGCAAATGTTGAATGAAACAGACTTTATATACAAACAACTGCTAAGGGGTAGGTCAGTAAGTGACCTATCAACAACTACCCAAAAAACTTCCCCTCTGCTCTTATACAGACTCCGCGGTGGTTGTTGTTGAGGAAAAGGGTACATTAATTCTCAATTAATATGAAATGAATAATGGTGTTTATGAGTACCGATAAACTTTTCCTTCATCTTAAAGAAAAAGCCCCTCCTCATGCTTGTTAAGCTTAGCCTAACATGCCTTTCAAGTACATTCTTTCTTCCATGGTTAATAAATATTATTATATTCTCCCCTAGAATTAATGTCTCAATCCACGTTTGCTTCCAAGCATCAGTATGCAACCCTTGCACATTCAACAAAAGTGCAAGCTCACCAATACTAACAAACTAATGTACAGCACGTATATAAGAAGAATCAGTTTGTCCTCTAATCTCATGAACACAAACATTCAACTTTATCTACTCCTGAGGCAAGAAAATGGCCTTTTCTTTATTTTCATGCCTCCTGTTTGCTTCTGTTGTTACAATGATATCTTCATTTGCAGCTGAAGCTGCCATTAAGAAGTACCAATTCGATGTGAGTGGATCGATGCCTTTTTTTGGGGGGGAAAGTCCCATCTATTTCAATTAATTGTGGATGCTAACCCTCCCTATAAAACTGATCAGGTTGTGGTGAAGAATGTGAGCAGACTGTCTCACCCTAAACCAATTGTTACCGTCAACGGGAGGTTCCCTGGGCCTACAATCTATGCCCGAGAGGGAGATCGTGTTGTCGTCAATGTCACCAACCATGCTCAATATAACCTCTCCATCCATTGGTATATAACAATTCCGTGTCAAATTACTTTGATCAATCTTCACTCTCGTTATAACAAGCCCAAATAAGCGACGTATGTTCTTCGAATTAACATGAATTAATGCAGGCACGGACTGAAACAATTTCGGAATGGATGGGCTGATGGTCCAGCCTACATTACGCAATGTCCGATCCAGAGTGGCAACTCGTACAGCTATGACTTCAATGTTACAGGGCAGAGAGGGACGTTGTGGTGGCATGCTCACATACTGTGGCTGCGAGCGACGGTTCATGGGGCGATCGTCATCATGCCAAAGCAAGGAGTTCCTTTCCCGTTCCCTCAACCCCATGGTGAATCAGTGCTGGTCCTAGGTGAGAAAAGCAGAACTAAAAGGATGTTTTTACTGGCAAAAAAAAAACATTCGATAGAAGTTGTTTACTGTTCTTGAATAAAATTCCATGTGTTTGCTTATATTTGATTTGATATTGTGTAGGAGAATGGTGGAATTCTGATGTTGAAGAGCTGGTGAAGCAAGGCAATGCACTTGGTTTGCCACCTAATATGTCTGATGCCCACACGATCAATGGAAAGCCTGGCCCTCTTTTCCCCTGTTCAGATAAACGTACAAACTTACAAGCCAGCCTTTTCATATTTATATATATTTGGTTACATCCCAAATAATCTAGCTTTTAAGTTTCATTTAATAAAGTTAGGATCCCTAACTTTTAAAAAACCAGAGTATGACAAAGCAAATGAACATTCTACCGTACAATTTTTTATAGAATATTTTATCACAAAAGCCAAAAGCGATCGAAAGCTAAAATAGCCTAAAAGCTTCTAAAAATAAACTCGCCCAAACACTCTCTATATTGTAAACATAAAGGTGAAGCTAAAAGCTATATATCTACTTGTTGTTCTGTTGTTTTCAGATACCTTCGTTACTGAAGTCGAATGGGGAAAGACGTACCTCTTGAGAATCGTCAACGCAGCCCTGAACGACGAGCTCTTCTTCGCCATCGCGGGCCATAACATGACGGTGGTGGAGATCGACGCCGTCTACTGCAAGCCTTTCACAACCAGTGCTATCCTGATTACCCCAGGTCAGACCACAAACGTTCTTGTGACTGCCAACCAAGCTCCTGGCAGATACTTCATGGCCGCCAGGGATTTCAACGACGCTCCCATCCCTGTCGACAACAAAACTGCGACTGCTATTCTCCAATACAAAGGCGTTCCGGATACTGTCATCCCGGTCCTGCCTCAACTTCCAGCACAAAATGACACTTCATTCGTCGACACTTATTCTAACAGTCTTCGGAGTCTCAACACACCGCAGTTCCCTGCTAATGTCCCTCTCACAATCGATCGTCATCTCTTCTTCACTGTCGGCCTTGGAAGAGACCCGTGCCCCACTTGCCTCAACAGCACCAAGCTAACTGCATCCATTAACAACGTCACCTTTGTGATGCCCAAGATTGGACTGCTTCAAGCACATTACTTCAACATCAACGGAGTTTTCAAATTGGACTTCCCCGACAAGCCACCCGCACCATTCAACTACACTGGAGCTCCCCTGACAGCCAACTTGGGAACTTCGCTCGGTACTAGACTTAGCAAACTGGCTTTCAACTCGACTGTCGAGCTCGTGCTTCAAGATACAAATCTTCTCACCGTCGAATCCCACCCTTTCCATCTCCACGGGTTCAACTTCTTCGTCGTGGGGAGGGGAGTCGGTAATTTCGATCCTGCGAAAGACCCGGCTAAGTTCAACTTGGTCGATCCCCCAGAAAGGAACACTGTGGGAGTTCCTGCAGGTGGTTGGACCGCGATAAGGTTCAGAGCTGATAATCCAGGTGCGAGTAACATAAAACTCGATTCAAATCGTAACATTTCCGATCTGCTCGAAATTTCTTAATTTTGAATGTCTGATATCAGGTGTTTGGTTCATGCACTGTCATTTGGAGTTGCACACTATGTGGGGACTGAAGATGGCTTTTGTTGTAGAAAATGGAAATGGGCCTGATCAATCCATTTTGCCGCCTCCAATGGATCTTCCACCGTGCTAGTTCGATCTCATTTTTCTCCCACAGAAGTTGAAGCAAGTTTGTTCTCATTTTATTGATGAGCTCCATCTTATGATTTGTTTGAGATTGGTTTGAGGTCGCGTCGCGGGGACCTCTTGTTTGAATAATAATTAAAAAAAAAATCCATGATAAGGAATCATGGGCCGAATTGGATGGAGGGAATTGTTTTGCAAGTGTACATTTGCTCGGTTATCAATGAATTGTTTGAGCAATAATTTTCAGAATCAATTTCTTTGTTCTATTTTGCTTCCTGCAATGCTTCACCTCTTTTAGCCATTTGGTCAGGGAAACTCACGGTTTGGTTTATGTAAGTTCGTTTGATTTGTGCCTAGAGCTCTATGATACATAAAAGCCTGCTAAATTATCATTTTTTTTGGGGGGGGTGGGGCTGGGGGTTTAAATTTGTAAATATGGAAGGTTTCTGGGTTATATATGCGAAAATCCCTTAATAATTTCACGCTCAAAACTCGCGACCAAAGCGGCCTCATTTTTACAACTTAGTAACATTTTATATCTTGTTGCCACTTTTTATATCTAGTTGGTAAAGGGGTTTTTATGCTAATTAATTTGGTCCCATAAAAACCTGTAAAAAGGTTAATACTAAGGAAACTTAGTAACAGAATATGGACACGCTGTTACAATTTTCAAATTTATGGAAGTGTTTTACTTGAAACTTGGATTTGGATTACAAGTCCCATAAAAACCTGTAAAAAGGTAAAGGGGTTTTTATCCAAATCCAAGTTTCCAAACTTCCCAAATCCAAATCCAAGTTACAAAGTGTTTTACTTGAAATTGTAACATCAAACAATAGTTCAGTTTTTGAAACACCTAAAACAAGGAAGAGCCTGTAATAGGAAAAGACCATTCCCCCTTCATAATAAACAAGAAATCATCAATATTTACACTAGAAATTAAAGAATCTAAAATGGGGTTTTACTAAACAATGATGGTTATTTCAAGTAAAGAAACAACCCCTAGAAAGCATAAGACTGGACCATTTGTTCCCAAATGTGACTTGACTGCTACCAAGTCGAATGCATCATACAACAATTGGCAGTGTATCAGTGAATCAACAGTGTGTCAGTGACGAATTCAAGGATTATGGAAAGCAGAATCCAGTAAATCAACAGCGATCAGATTATGCGTCGATCCCGTTCAGATATCCTATTACTAACTAATTTGATCAGAATAGAGGAAGAATGCTAAATAAACAGGAAGACCGTGGGCTCCAAGACCAGAATTCTACAGTGAAAAAGTCGGAAACACACACTTGTCGAATAGGGTTTTATTTCATGGAAATTTTGATCACATCAAATAAGCAAAATAAAACCAATGAGAAGTTTACTTGCAAGTATCAGTCATATCATAAGCTAACTCAAGCAAAATTCAACAAATCATTTGAGTTGTAAACGTAAACTGAGAAACAAAGAAAATATGAAGGATTAAAATACAGTGAGAAGTTTTATTCCGATATTGAAAGTGCATCCACATTGGCATGAGGGTTTTGCTTATTCTAGAAGAAATTCACAAGGCTATGAGCCGCAGTCGACATTGGTTCTTTGAATTTCCCTAGCAATCAATACCGCTCAAAAGCAACCAAATGGCTCAGGATCTTTACAGGTCATTTACGGTCATATAATAACAAATCATATGCATATCATTAAGGTTTTCCCACAGACATATAACAACCAAAACTCCACATTACCTTCAGTTATCACAAGCCCATGTTCATCTTATGTAGAAATAGAATCCCTGTAGATTTTCCTGAACTGTGGAATATAATTCTCTCAAACTCCAAGACTTGCATATTCCAAACCCCTGATTACCAATGAAACTTAACCTTACTTGATAAAACAAACCAGTCACAACAGAAACAAAAAATAATAGTACAGAAGAAAAAAGAAAAAGAGAAAACTGTGATTATCTTAAGTTATCTGCAAAAAAATGACAGATCCTCTTTTGAATCATTACCTAATCCTAAACTGAAGAAAAATAATAGTACAGAAGAAAAAGAGAGAGAAAACTGAAAACTCACTTTGTCACGCTCAACTTGGGTCCAATGCTCCATTGCGTTCCAGTCAATTTACTCAATACCGAGCGAGAACCGACAATATTTATAGCCATAATAAGCAAGCATGATAGGGGATTATCTCAAATGAAGTTAGAAAAGATTAATAACAAACTATGATTCATCATTTAAGCAGGTAAAACAGTAAGACTCCACTCATTAATTGCACATAATATTTGCATCAGCCGAAAAGAACAAGCTGAGAAGTAGCACAAGTGTAAATCATGATTTCATCTTCCTATCCAAGCCTTGAGATCTTACAAGGTTTCCTGCCCATTTCACCTTTATGCTTTACAAATAGCAATAGATTGACATAGTGCTCCGCGTGTCACAGAGGAGGATACATAATCATGATTTCAGCTTTTTTCACAAGGGCCTATTCATGATGAGATCGACTTCGAGTTCCTTGGAAATCTCAGTGGAGACCCGTACACATTGCACACCAATGTGTTCATTCAAGGAAAAGGAAACAGAGAGCAGCAATTGTAGGCTCGCAACACCCAAATTCCTTCTCCGATTTCACAAGACCAAGTCAAAAAAAAATTAATAGTTGAAGAAGTAGTTCCTAAAGCAGGATCAACTCATCCTCAACATTTTATCTATATATATTGATCTAAATATCCTACAAACTAACAGAAATAATCCTAATAGCACACAAGAAGCCCAGCTCCGACTCCAATTACAGGCTGATCAAGCTCCCATCAATTTACAACCAGCGTCATCAAAAATCCAAACTTTTTGACACAGACAGCTAAATACTTCAACCAACACTGAGATGACATAAAAGAATCGAAAATTCACACTTTCAAGTGGCAAAAAAATAAAGCGAGAGGACACCTTACCAGTTCGAAGGACTCGAAGTCGGAACCCTAGACTTCGATTCGAAAACGAAACCCTAGAGAGGGGGATCGGGACTTGAAACGAAAGAGAGAGGCAGGGGGATAGGGGGAGAGGCGGCGGCGGCGGCGACGGGGGGG
>NC_033794.1:131774334-131781411 GCF_001876935.1 Asparagus officinalis | reverse complement strand
GGGGGAGGCGGCGGCGGAGGGAGGGGGAAGGGGGGAGAGAGAGATTTTACGAAACGAGAGAGAGAGAGGAACGGACTTGAAACGAGAGAGAGATAGGATCGGGTCGGGATTTGATAAATGACAGGGGGTGGGGTGGAATTTGAAATCACTTGTTTTGGGTTTCCAAATTCCTTTTTGTTAAATCAATTGATTTAAAATCTTAGCTCAAATCAGAACCCAAACTAAAGATTTGGATTTAAAATACCCTGGATTTTAAATCCAAACCCAAATCCAAGTTCCCAAACGCAGCCTTAAGTGATTTCGAATTATGGTTCGATAACCACTCGAGAATAAAATTTAAAGCTAATCCATTATAGATCAGCATTTCATATCACGCATTTAGACCGATGGATCAGATATTAGAACTTAGAAGCTTGATATAGATGATTTCTTGGCAGTTAAATCTCTTTACCGCTTCCTTAACAACAATATCCCTTCTATATGTTAACTACGGCCCCACATCTGCTTTGCTCAATGTGAAGACTCTCATGTCTAGAGGGACAAATGGGTTCGATACGATACTTAGTATGTCCATAGCTAATTATCAACCACCGACAAAGACACGAATATAAATTTGTCTTGACAAAGAAAACCCATATCTATAATTGTTATCGCGGTTTTAGAGATGGAAAATAATCTCTAATCAATGACAGACAAGTATCTCACATTATGCATAATCAAGTCAGCACCTCAAGACAATTAGAGGCCCAACTCGGTTGATTCGACACGCCGACATGCAGCGAGAACGACTCGAAAAGTGTCACATGTCGACGACCTGAAAGGCGTTACGTGTCGTCCCCTAGCTGAGTCGACTACTTAACCACTCCACTCGGCCGACACCTTGCGAGAGCGACTCGAAAGGCGGTACTTCTCGACCATCCAACGAATAGAAAGGCGACGAAACATTTCGAGCCTCGAGCCCCCTCCTGTGCACTGATGACCAACCACCTCGTAATAAATATCATTAAATGCATTATGAGTGCCATCATTCCTCTGCCTCCAATAGTATAAGGGGTGTTTGATTCAATTTCTAGAAATTATAGGAAATGTTTTCCACCTAAAATATGATTTCCTTGTATTTCTTAAAAAAATTATAGGAAAAGTTTTGAGAAATCAAAAAGTACCAATTTTCTTGTTTTTTATACTTTGCTTGTTTGGTTCAAAATAAGAAAATAGCTCATAACTTTATAGAAAATAACAAGATTTGGTAGGTTTTTAATTAAATATGGTATGTGTCAGATTTCTGGTGATGTCCTCTCATTTTGAGAGGAAATTGCTTTTTTGTAAAATTTGGTAGGTTTTAATATTTTATAGAAAATATTTCTGTAAATTTTTTATTGAACCAAACACAATTTACAGAAATCTCTGGAAAACTTTTAATTACAAATTTACCATTGTCAGATGTTTTGAGAAAAGTTTTCTCAAAAAGTGTGCAACCAAACAGCCCCTAAATATCACCACGTCGGCACCGCACACTAGCATTAAACATCGAAGTGACCGCTTCTCCACTCGTCTGCCAACACCTGTAAAGTTGAAGCTGACTTGGCCACCAATCCATACCCGGACGAAGAAGTTACCATCCTAACCTCCTTCCACTACTATAAAAAGAAATACTATTTTTAATTACAGGGTAAACTTTTCTCATTTCTCTCTGAACTTAAGAACTACTGCAATTCCTTTTACTTCTCCACACAAGCAACCCACTAACTTGATACAACCGGGGAATCACGTCCCGCCCTCTTACGAGTTGGTACTTGTGCAGAGAAGAAAAGCTTGCTCAAGAAACTAACATTCGGAGAGTTAGAGGACCTCCATCAATTTAATCAACTCCATTTATTTTACTGTGTGATTCTATACGTCAACAATAATCCACCAAAATTGAATGTAATATGGATAAAATAAGAGAAAATATAAACTGACACAAAAATAGATAGGAGGAGAACATATAAAATTAGTGAAATATATAGATCATATGATACAAGAGAGTTTCCTAATATGTTATGCATATCGGAATAAACTTAGATTAGAACTTTGGATCATCAAAATTAATTTTAAATCCATCAATCTAATGATCAAAACAATTGCGGCAACATGATCGACATTTATCTAGATATTTCACTATACACCTACATTTGTACTATTGAATATGTTTAGTATTTATATTTGTATCATAACAGATATGGATATGAATATTTCTTTATACCCCCACTCACGTGGCTAGTATTGTATGGTGGATTGCGCACTACCAATAATGTTGCCAAGAGGAATTGGTCATATAATCCTAAGTGTCTATCTTAAAATTATTATGGATATTGTAGAAGCACAAACTGAAATCACTGTCACAAAGAAAGAACGCCAAACAATCATAGAAAGAAATTGACCGTCTGAAACACAAGGATTATAATGACTTGCGTCTAGGAATTAATGCGACACTCATACGAGACAGCTTCATAAGGAGAAACTGACCAGCCTCGTACATTTTTGTATTTTTGTGTGGCTTGGCTTGAATTGATTGACCGTCCCTGGCCTACCTTGCTGCAAAATCATTGAAACAGCGTCGAAATTATTCCTTAGTGCACTAAGCTTACATCTTAGATCAACTATATTTGTAAACTTATTAGGACAACGTTCGTGTGTGATCAACAGAAACCTTAATTAAGAGGGTTATGGGACGTTAGAAGGGCCTCTGTAGCATGGATAACTTTAACGACCCCTGTGTTTTTATAAAATATATGAAAGTATAATTGAACAAGCCCAACCGAGTACAAGTATTACCGCATTCAAAAGAAGGTGAAACTAGACGAAGAGGACACAAGGAGAGAGGGTACATAGGCAACCTCGTGATTGTTGAGGTCGTTTGCGGTCATTTGGATGAATTACGGGCAGCTTGATCCCTTAGGAGAGGGAGTACATAGGCAACCTCATTGGTGCAGCCGGATTTGACGAGACGACGCATTGGTGCTCATGTTGGTGTTGGCTCAGTTTTGGGAACACTTCGCCAAGGTGGAGAATTGTTGAAAACGGCGAAGGAACGACAAAGGAATCGTTAAGAAATGTGGGAAAACGTGCAAAATCAGCACTACAAGATCGCATAGGACCGATCGATCGATCTCGTGCACATTACAGGGTTTGAAAACCATGCTCTGGTCGGTCGACCGATGCACTCTTATCGGTTGACCGATGGAGGTATATCAATCAACCGATAGAGGAGCATTGGTCGACCGAAAGTGGATACAGGCTGAAGTTGGTTTCCTTGCATATGTTTTGGATTGGTTTTTGATATAAATAGAAACACACGTTTCTAGGGTTTTGAGAGAGGCGAAAACCAGAGAATTAGCATTGTTTTGAGCAGTTTTGTGAGGGAGATTATTGTGAAGGAGTGTGAGATCATTGGTTGGGTTATTTTGAGAGTTATTTGAAAGATTGTAACCCGTTGTTTCTCCTCCATATATTGATATCTCCCCATCCTCTCCCGTGGACGTAGGCAATTTGGCGAACCACGTAAATCTCCGTGTTTGTGTGATTTTGGTTGTTAATTTTGTGAATTGCACTCGTGTTTGGTTCTTCTCTCATCGCTCACCGACTCAGTTGGTTCGCGAGCATGCTTCCGCATGGCGCACAACAAAAATATGGTGTCCGCATTTGATCCAAATAAACCAAGCGCCTGAGCCTCCTTGCTCCAGTTAACCCAGTTCCTGTAGGTTCACACACTGACTGGGATACGTACTATTGAGTTGCGAACAAACCCCATGGCGGTGCATAAAGGCTTCAAAATATGGATATATAATGCTGACTGTTTTCACTTGTCCAAATTGCTTGGATATTGTTGAGATGCATTTGATGTGCCAATATCTATTTATAATAAGTGATTATACAATGCGACAGACATGATGGGCTCACGCCCCTCTGTCAGCCTCCACCAGTGATCGGTCATGTGGCAATCTTTCGTTATTCACGAGACGCATTCCTCTTCGTTTGGATCTGAAATTTGGTGGTCATGAACACTGAATTCTTGTTCTCAATTTTAGTTGTGCCACTGGTTACAAACTTACATCCAGTGACTACTTACAGAAAGAGAAAAGAGAAAAACTGTCAGAATTATTTCTTATACATATCCAGCAAGAGGACTTTTGTTTTCTTGCCTGAGCATTTTATTCATACCAAAGATTAACAATTTCCCGAAGCAATCACAAATTTCTTGAATGAATGACGACTAGGATCATCATCTTCAAACCCCATCGCCATCAGCAAACGACCTCCGACTTTCGGAGAACAAATAAGACACAAGAAGTAATAATGTCGCGATATAGCCTGATCAGTTAGCATGGTGGAAGATCATTGGGAGGAGGCAGTATGGATTGATCAGGCCCATTTCCATTCTCCACCACAAAAGCCATCTTCAGCCCCCACATAGTGTGCAGCTCCAGATGACAGTGCATGAACCAAACCCCTGAAATCAAAGATTCATGCTAACAAGTTTAAAGAAAATCCAAATAATTTGATACCAATTTGATAAACACTTCACCTGGATTATCAGCTCTGAACCTTATTGCCGTCCAACCACCTGTAGGAACTCCTACAGTGTTCCTTTCTGGCGGATCAACCAAGTTGAACTTAGCCAGGTCTTTTGCAGGATCGAAATTACCGACTCCCCTCCCCACGACGAAGAAGTTGAACCCGTGGAGATGGAAAGGGTGAGATTCGACGGTGAGAAGATTTGTATCTTGAAGCACGAGCTCGACAGTCGAGTTGAAAGCCAGTTTGCTAAGTCTAGTACCGAGCGAAGTTCCCAAGTTGGCTGTCAGGGGAGCTCCAGTGTAGTTGAATGGTGCGGGTGGCTTGTCGGGGAAGTCCAATTTGAAAACTCCGTTGATGTTGAAGTAATGTGCTTGAAGCAGTCCAATCTTGGGCATCACAAAGGTGACGTTGTTAATGGATGCAGTTAGCTTGGTGCTGTTGAGGCAAGTGGGGCACGGGTCTCTTCCAAGGCCGACAGTGAAGAAGAGATGACGATCGATTGTGAGAGGGACATTAGCAGGGAACTGCGGTGTGTTGAGACTCCGAAGACTGTTAGAATAAGTGTCGACGAATGAAGTGTCATTTTGTGCTGGAAGTTGAGGCAGGACCGGGATGACAGTATCCGGAACGCCTTTGTATTGGAGAATAGCAGTCGCAGTTTTGTTGTCGACAGGGATGGGAGCGTCGTTGAAATCCCTGGCGGCCATGAAGTATCTGCCAGGAGCTTGGTTGGCAGTCACAAGAACGTTTGTGGTCTGACCTGGGGTAATCAGGATAGCACTGGTTGTGAAAGGCTTGCAGTAGACGGCGTCGATCTCCACCACGGTCATGTTATGGCCCGCGATGGCGAAGAAGAGCTCGTCGTTCAGGGCTGCGTTGACGATTCTCAAGAGGTACGTCTTTCCCCATTCGACTTCAGTAACGAAGGTATCTGAAAACAACAGAACAACAAGTAGATATATAGCTTTTAGCTTCACCTTTATGTTTACAATATAGAGAGTGTTTGGGCGAGTTTATTTTTAGAAGCTTTTAGGCTATTTTAGCTTTCGATCGCTTTTGGCTTTTGTGATAAAATATTCTATAAAAAATTGTAGGATAGGATGGTCATGTTGCTTTGGCAATGCCCCTTTCTGGGTTTTTTAAAAGTTGGGATCCCTAACTTTATTAAATGAAATGAACTTACAAGTAGATTATTATGGGATGTAAACAATATATGCAAATATGAAAAGGCTAGCTTGTAAGTTTGTACGGTTTATCCGACAGGGGAGAGAGGGAAGGCTTTCCATTGATGGTGTGGGCATAGACAATATTGGGTGGCAACCAAGTTGCTATTGCCTTGAATTCCAGCTCTTCATCAGAATTCAGCCATTTCTAACGATATCAAATGCAAATATAAGCAAACCATGGAATTTTATCAAGAACAGTAAACACTCTTATCGAATGTTTTTTTTTTTTTTGTGGCAGTAAAAACTCTTTATTCTGCTGTTTCTCAACTACGGACCAGCACTGATTCATGGGGTTGAGGAGGGAAGGAACTCTTTGCTTTGGCATGATGACGATCGGCCCATGGAACGTCGCTCGCGCACACAGTATGATGAGCATGCAACACCACACGTCCGTCCTGGAGCCTGTACATTTGAGTCTAAGCTGTACGAGTTGCACTCTGGTGTCGGACACGTGCGTAATGTAGGGCTGGACATCATCATCATTCCGAATTGTTTCAGTCCGTGCCTGCATTAAATCATGTTAATTAGAAGACATCGTCGATTATTTGGGCTTGTTTAACGAGAGTGAAGATTGATAACAGTATTTGCACGGAATTGTTATATACAATGTGGAGAGTTTTATAATTGAGATCGTTGTCATTGGAGACAACACGATCTCCTCTCGGCATAGATTGTAGGCCGAGGGAACTCGCGTATGACGGTACGAATGTTTAGGGTGGACAGTCTGGCTCACGTTCTTCACACAACTGAGCATTAAGAGAGAAAACATATACGGGCAGCATGAGAAGATGTTGGAAAGGTTCAGAAACAATGATTTACGTCAATGGTCTTTAATGGCGGATTCAGATGGGGAATCGAAAGAATGCGCGAAGGCAAAAAAGCGGAAGCGAAGAAGTAAGAGCCATTTTTTTTTTTTAAAGTCTTGGAGCCTAGAAGAGAATGGTTTGAGATGAAGGGGCTGTTCATTGATTCGTCTTTATACGGATGGTTTGTAGAGCTGTGTTTATGGTAGGAAATGCGCACTCTCAATATATGCTCATGCTTCGAAGCAATATGCTGATGGAGACCATCCAACAGAGCTCAAGGAACGAAGCAGACCCTAGACAAGGGCAAACCCTTTATCTTGAAGACAAAGGAGTATGTATTTTGTGTGGGTTTTACTCACAGTGCTCTTCATTTGTTTTTCTGATTTTGGGTACAAGAAAGGGAGATACACGGTAGAGTAGTGGAGTTACTTTCTAAGAGTAGATGGGGAGGAGTAAGTAACTGTAGTTGATGGCTCACCCTACTCACT
>NC_033794.1:131724712-131774324 GCF_001876935.1 Asparagus officinalis | reverse complement strand
TATGTTTATCCCTGTGAGCTACATGCGAGCGTACGTAATGGTGTGATTTCTGAAACCAGCTTCCAAGCGCAAGTATAACCGGTCGAGGCTCAACTTTTATCCTACAACATTCAGTTTTTGGCCATTCTTTTCATGACTGCAATCAGAACCAAACTAGCTAGTCCTTCAATCTTATCAGCAGCAGAAGCCTACGTTTCACGAAGAAAAGCATATAGAATGAAGCATATAGAATGAAATAGTAAACGTATATATATGTACACACGCGCGCGCATTTTATTAAAAAGAGTTTAAGGAAGCATATAGAATAATAAACATTAATTGTTTAGGAATTTTTGGGGGTACCTTTTCAGGGGTTCGAGGGAGCTGCTGCGATGGGATCACTCAGCTGCCTCAATAGAATGAAGCCATATTACGCAGGTACGTCACATGTGCAAATAAGTTACGGTTAACTTTCATAAATTGTAAAAGTTTTTATTTAAAATCCATCCCGTATACAGATAACCAAAAGAACAACATATGAATTAGGCAAGGAGCGCGCAAACTGCGAAAGTTCTCAGAAAGTTTACAGCTGATATCGCAATCGATGTAGTTGCTTTTGTATTAAAAATATCATGGTCAAGGAACAATAAAAGGATCAACTACCTTGATAGAAAATTTAAGTAAAAAGAAATAACTAACTATTAACAAACCTTAAAAGCACATCTTTATACTAAATCCCTTAATTTTTTTCCAGTTCTCTGAGAATTGGAAAAAAAAAATGCATATACGCTGCTATTTGTTCACTCGCAACCAATCATGGACCGGGGGCAAAAGAACCAGGGACAAGTCGAACATCAATGTAAAAACGTACGGATATTCTGGTAATATTGCCAGCAACAACCTTTCCCAAAGACATTACGGTAGCACCTCACGCTGAAACACCTTAATAAAAATCCTACCTTTAATTCGGTAACTGATCCCTAGCTAACCAACACCACTATCCTACAGTGAGCTGCCATGGGTCTGCTGCTCTCTCCTACAAACCTGAGCCAACATCATGCATTCCTCTACTAGAAAAATGCTCAGACCGAGAACAAGCGAAACAAATCCACATCCGAATGATCAAAACAGGCCTTGTTCGCATCAAACCATTCCCTGTAGCAAATTGTTAACTGCTCTTTGTAACACCTCGCTGGCTACTGATATTGGCTTTTAACCTACCCTCTTCAGTTCTTTGACAGAATCCAACACATTCATGTGGAACACCATCATCAGAGCTTTCTCCAAGCCAAAATCAAGAACAATCTATCCTCCTCTACTGCCAGATGCTCGACAATGCAGCTCCTCATAACCTCCACACATTTCCTTTCCCTATAAAGGCCTGCACTCTCGAAGAAATTCATCAAATTCATTGCCACGTCATCAAATTTGGCTTCGCATCTGAAATCTACACTCTGAACGCTCTTCTTCATGCTTATGCCAAGTTCGGCTGCATTGCCTCTGCCAGCAGCCTCTTCAGAAGAATGCCACTGAGAGATCCCTATGCAAAAAGTGAACAAATTGATATTGCAAAAAGGCTATTTGATATGATGGAAGAAAAAAATGTTATATCATGGACTGTAATGATAAATGGATATGTAGAAATTTTCCTCTTTAAGGACGCATTGGAACTCTTTCAAGAGAAGCAAGAAAGAAGAGTGGAACCTGATAATGTAGCGCTAGCATGTGCGCTATCTGCCTGTGCACACCTTGACGCTCTTGAACAAGGTCGATGGGTTCACACCTACATCAGAAGGAAAAAAGTCGAGTTAGATAAGGTACTTGGCCGTGTTCTTGTGGACATGTATGCCAAATGTGGTGAGCTTGATGAAGCAGTGATCACCTTCAATAAAATAGTAGAGACAAGATGTGTTTCTCTGTGGACAGCCATTATCACCGGTTTTGCAATACATGGCCAAGGACGATAAGCGCTTCATCTTTTCAAAGACATTGAAGATAAAGAAATTAAGCCGAATGATATTACTTTTACAGGAGTTCTCACAGCATGCAGTTACTCCGGTTTGGTCGAGGAGGGGAAAGCTCTGTTTGAAAGAATGGAGAAATATTACAATATTAGGCTGACAGTTGAACACTATGGTTGCATGGTGGACGTTCTAGGCCGAGCTGGTTGATTAAACGAAGTTGTTTGGGGAGCATTGCTCGCTGCTTGTCGAATTCATGGAGATCATAACAGGGGAATGCATGTAGGAAAAATTTTGATCAGGTTGGACCCAAACCATGGAGGACGTTATGTAAATTTGGCAAATGTTTTAGCAGCAAATGGGGATCGGAATCGAGCTGCAATGGTGAGAAAGATGATGAGAAGAAGGAAGGTTCTGAAACTACCAGGATCCAGCCTGATAAATGTTGATAGAACAGTGCATGAGTTCTTTGCTGGAGACAGATCGCACAAATATATAGAAAAGATCAACCTTGAGTGGAATAAGATTCTGGGAAGACTGAAGAAGGAAGGGGATCAGAGACGTAGTAAGTGTCAAGCAGTTTGGAAGAGGACGAGAAAGAAACTGCAGTCCATTTCCATAGTGAGAAGCTCGCTATTGCTTTTGGGCTCATTAGAACTGAACCAGGATTAACAATTCATATAATCAAGAACCTAAGAGCGTGCAAGGACTGCCATAACATAAGCAAGATAATCAGCAAGGTTTACGGTCGTAAGATCATCATGAGGGACAGAAGTCGGTTTGATATTTTTGCAGATGGTCACTGCTCCTGTAAAGATTATTGGTAAAGAAGTTGAGCATAACAGTTCTACCAACTAATTTAACACTAAAGATAGCGGATAAGTTGATAAGAGCAACAGAGAAAAACTAAACGATGTAAACATGTGTCTAATGTATAATATGAAAGAAGAATACATAATTGAACGTAGAGTCAAGGAGTTATTTGGAAGTTTTGTCAAAGTAATCTCAAACATAGAAAACTATCATACTCCATGCGGTATTTCTGACAATTATCCATAACTCCTGCTAAATGCAAGAAGCAAAATATAATATAGGACCCAAGCAATGAAATAACAAATTCAGATGTCGCAATATAATTATGTCATTTGTCTTGTACACGCTTACCCGAAGAAAATTAACAGACATGGAAGAAAAACATCATCCGTGTTTTCAGGTTTTTGTAGGTGCGATAGCAGGTGCATTAGAGAAGAACTTAAATAGACTTCTCATACAGTTAAGAAGCCATTTCAGAGGTAGGAGACACAACCTTCCATGTACTTTAAAAAAACTTTAATAAAGGATAGAATCAGCTACATTACAGTTATTCCACGCAAACAGCAAGCAGCATAAGACATAGTTGGATTGCTATAAGCCGACTCCAAAAGCATGGGATAATGGCTTTATCCAGCATGATTATGTAACCAGGTACCTGACAGTCATACCAAAAAAATGCAAGGTATTTATACCAAACTCAAAGGAAACCACTGTTCTATACAGCACAAAAACCGAATGAATGATCCCAGACTGGAGGTGCACAACCAATGTATTTAGAAGCTGTCTCCTCCCTTAATGAAAGAAATAACAATAACAACCTTCTCATATGACCACTAAATAGAATCAGAGTACTCAGCTTCGTCCAGGGGGCAAAAAGGATATATACGTATAAGAGAATAAAAAGGGGTGAAAATTGGAACAAGAACAAACAACAGACACTTACCTACTTTCGTTTCAAGAGACGGCATAACAAGGAAATTTAACTTTCTAATTTCCATTTTTAAATATCTCTAATATTTGAAATTTTTAGAGGTATTGAAAATACAGTCGCGGACAGAATTCTCCGTTTAAGAGACAGGAAATTAACAAAACTTAAATGGTCCTGAATTCCTTCCAGAACTCCTTAAGAGTTTCTGTAGAAGCTGTCAGTAACCAGAAGGGCAAAATTTTAGGAACTATGATACTTTTATGTTTTTCCAGGAGAATCAAGGGAGAAGGGAAAGTCAGTTCTCAAGTCATTTGTCATTATCTCTGTTCAGCAAAATATGATAATTGTATTAGCTAAAAGGCATACATATTTATCTACGACCACTATATAGAATCAGAGTACTCAGCTTCGTCCAGGGGGCAAAAAGGATATATACGTATAAGAGAATAAAAAGGGGTGAAAATTGGAACAAGAACAAACAACAGACACTTACCTACTTTCGTTTCAAGAGACGGCATAACAAGGAAATTTAACTTTCTAATTTCCATTTTTAAATATCTCTAATATTTGAAATTTTTAGAGGTATTGAAAATACAGTCGCGGACAGAATTCTCCGTTTAAGAGACAGGAAATTAACAAAACTTAAATGGTCCTGAATTCCTTCCAGAACTCCTTAAGAGTTTCTGTAGAAGCTGTCAGTAACCAGAAGGGCAAAATTTTAGGAACTATGATACTTTTATGTTTTTCCAGGAGAATCAAGGGAGAAGGGAAAGTCAGTTCTCAAGTCATTTGTCATTATCTCTGTTCAGCAAAATATGATAATTGTATTAGCTAAAAGGCATACCAGTTTCATCTCACAAAACAAAGACAATCATCTTTTCGAATTGTTCTGATTCTGCAAATACAGTAGTTATTCTTTTGTAATATTTTGTAATTTATTTTTGCAAACTCAAAATGTATATAGCCTGTCACTTCAGCTAGCAGAAATATGTTGTTCTGCAACCCAAGACTGCTCGGGATCTAGTTGAACTTTTCCTATCTGGAAAGAACAAAACAAAGTAAGATTGTCAGACCAAGGTCTTGGGGAACAAATGTAAGTAAAAATGATTCCAGTACCTTTGCATTTTCAACACAGACAAAATCTTTGTAGCAGGCTTCCATCTGTAAGTGTGGATTCCATAAAACAGCATCCGTCCAGCTGCATGAGCAATAAGGATGAATGAAAAGATATAGGAAGAGATTTGTAGAGGAGAAAAAGACAAGAAAAGAAAAGAAAAATACAAGTCTGCAAAAGAATTCAGGTACATACTTTTTGTTTTTTATGGTTATTACATCTCCCAGTCCATTGTCAAGAAGAAGCTCATTCGGTGCGTTGAGGTAAACACAATCAACAAATCCAGGAAAATTGATCACTTCCCTAAATTACAATGAAACTGGTTTAAAAACTTGGAAATACTTGATCATTCTACATCTTACAAACATGCATAGGTGACATAATATGTGCTATTTGAATATCAAACAAAGCATGTGCTATGTCAATGTTTTAGCAAGATTAATTGGCTAAGACACATCATCGTTGAAACTGTTTCCAACAAAATAGGGTTGGATGTGGAGGACAAGTCAAGGTGGAGAAAGCTCAGGAAATAAATTGACCGAGCTTCTGCACCAGCTCTTAACCTGACATCAGCTATCTATCAAAAACTCCCTAGACGAGGTAACAATGAGGAAGAGAAGACCTTCATAAGAAGGGCAGCCAATGATAGGCCTAAAATTGTGCTCCTACAGAGAGCATCCAAAGAGAGAACCTCAATGCTCCAAGATCCAACAGACTTCCAAGTCAAAAGTAGCAAGATGACACATTTCTAAAATCTTATTCATCTCTATGGCACAAATATAAGTCGATGAAACAAATGAAATCAAACTCCTATTAGTTGATAAAATTTCACTTCCTAGAATCTTGAAACATAAATAGTTTTATGTTTCAACTGATTATACCTTAGGAAAGTACTAGTTCTTGGCCAGACATTTATGAATAGTAAATAAGAGAGACACTTCAATACAGACCTCTCCTCCTTACCCTCCAAAGGATTGGAAGGGTCAGGATCCTTGTTGAGAGTTGTACAACCTTTAAGACCTTTTACTGATGCTCCTGTCACAGATGCCTGCAAATAACCAATGTGCTATAAGTGCCAGCTTGAACACTTTCACGTTTTGGAGTATATAACATAAAGAAACATGTGCATGGTCTTAACACAGAAATAGGTATGTAATGCAGTGCTAAAGGAGAAGGGCTGCTTGTCTGTATTGGTGATAGTCAGGACAGTAGACAGGGACTTAGAATTTAGCATGACCTGCAAAGCATCACAAGAAAATGATATCATCATAAGACAATTTAGTAATTTACTGAAGACATGAAGAGGTGCTATGAGATCTACAAAAATATGGAGGAGAATTTTTCTAAAAGGACCCTTTAAAAAAATTAGCAAAATCAACATTTTTGCTAAATAATTAGCAAAGTCGACCTCTTTTTGGCCAGCTCATCAAGACTGACCAAAAAGAGGACGGTTTTGCTAAATTTAATGTTAGAAATACACGGGACTATTAGTCCCGTGTGTTTAGACTGTGAAAACGGCGAAGGAATTGTGAAAAACGTGAAGAATAACTCAAAACAGACTCCACCACACCCTGGTGTGGTGTCTGCCATGGGTGTGGTAGAATCTGTCCTGCACCACACCCTCTGCCACACCCATGGTGCAGGGTGTGGCAGACTCGTTTTTAGAATCCCAATCAGTTTGGGATTGTGTTTTGCTATAAATAGAGACACGTTTTTTAGGGTTTCCTAGGCTTGGTTTAGGCTTTGATTAAGCATTGATTGGGGGCTATTTGGAGCACAAAAAGAGGTATTTTTGAGCTATTTGTTTAGGGGTTTTATTTGGAGAGATTAAGAGTTTTGTTGGTGAGATTAGTTTGTTCCTTCGAGTGATTTGTAATCTCAGTTTGTACTCTTTCTCTATTAGTGAAAACCCCATCCCCCCTTGCCCCGTGGACGTAGGCAACTTACCGAACCACGTTAAAATTGGTGTTTTGTTTGTGCATTGATATTTGGTTCGTTTGACTCTCTTGGATTGGCGTTTGGTTTGGTTCCTCGACACAGCACCAGGCACAACAAGTGGTATCAGAGCTCGGGCAACGCTTGGGCTATTTGGAGGAGTAGATCGCTTTGGAAGTTCATCTAGGACTTCGTTTGGTGATAAAGGTGGGATCTTTTTAGTAAAAATCTCGTCTTTTTCAGTTTGGATCTATTTCTCATTTGTTTCCGCATTGGTTTGGTGGTGCCTTGAGGATTATGGCCGAGAAAGAAGGAGTTGTGGGCAGTACTTCCGGCGTGAAGACCGTCCAAAGCTTGAATATCCACTCGATGAAGATTGACGTGGAAAAGTTCAATGGCACAAACAATTTTGGACTTTGGCGATGCGAAGTCATGGATGCGCTCAACGCGCAAAATTTGGAAGATACGTTGGAGTTGGACGGGAAACCGGACAACATTGATGAGAAGGTTTGGAAAAAGATGAATCGAACGGCGTGTGGTGTGATTAGGTCTTGTCTCACTCAAGATCTAAAGTATGATGTGATCAATGAGACTTCTGCAAAGAAGATTTGGGAGATCCTTGAGAGCAAGTATTTGACCAAGAGTGTGGAGAATCGCTTGCATTTGAAGAGGAGGCTTTACCGCTTCCAGTTGAAGAAAGGAACCTCCATTGGTGATCACATGAACCACTACACGAAGCTTCTTGCGGATTTGACGAATGTAGATGTGGTGATTGAAGATGAGGACAAGGCGTTGTTGTTGTTGAGTTCCTTGCCCGACGAGGAATATGAGACCTTCGTTCTTACTCTTATTAATGGGAAGGCATCTCTTTCGTATAGTGAGGTCACCGCTGCACTTGTGAATTATCAGCTTCGAAAGAAGGATAAGGAGACTTCGTTTGAGCCGGTAGCGGGGGCGTTGGTCGCAAGAGCAAAGGGTCCAAACCGTAGTGGGAGGTCGCAGTCTAGAGGGGCACATCTTGGAGTTCGTAAGAATCAATGTGCCTTTTGCAAAGAAGATGGACATTGGAAAGCCGATTGCCCAAAGTTAGTTGATCGAGCCGGGAAGAATAAGGGAAAAGCTATTCAAGCTTCAGAGGCGAATGTTGTCAAGGCTAGTGGCAACGATTCAGATTCGGATTCTTCGGGCTACTCGTTATCTGCACTGCCGTCAGTTTGTGTTGCCTACTCTACAGAGTGGATATTGGATTCGGGTGCTACATACCACATTTGCCCTAGGAGGGATTGGTTCTCCAGCTTTCAGGAGTTGGAAAGAGGGGATTTCGTGCTCATGGGGAATGATCACAAATGCTCTATTGGTGGTATTGGTACTGTTCGGATCAGGATGAGTGACGGGGTGATTCGGGAGTTGGTTGGAGTGAGGTTCGTTCCTCAGTTGAAGAAGAACATCATTTCACTTGGAGCTTTGGAGGCAGCTGGCTATAGGGTGACCTTGGCGGATGCACGCTTGAAGGTTACATTTGGGTCCATGATTGTGATGAAGGGCGTCAGAAGAAGAAATTTGTATTATTTGCACGGAAGCACGGTGATTGATAGGGAAATGACGACTTCATCAGATTCGGCTAGACTGTGGCATTGTTTGGTGCTGGGGTATATGATTGGTAATACCGTGCATTGGTTGTTGAGGAGTGCTATGACCTGCAGATTGAAGTCCTGTGAGCACATTAGGATGAGCGAGACCGTGGTGGAGTTTGGCACTTCTATCCATCGAGCGAGGGGTCTTTTTGGAGGTGTTCAGTCAGGCATTTGGGGGCCTTCCAAGGAGGCATCATTGGGAGGTAATCGTATCTTGGTTTCCACAGTTGGTGATTGTTCTAGGCATTATTGGGTCGCGACCAGTTCCCGTTGGTGTAAAGTCCTAGAAGTCAACAACAATTGGAAGAAGTGTATTGGCAGAAAGGTAACTCATTGTTTCAGCTTTGGTAGGGGTCCTTTCTTGCGTTGGTGCCGAGCTCACGGCAATAGGAGACACTTCATTGGTGTGGAGACTTTGGGGCGACGAGATGAGATGACAGTTTCGATGGGTCGTTCCTTTCTGGAGGAGGATCGGCGTTTGATGTCGAGCATTGGCATTGGTGTGCGGGCTTCGACATATTTGGGTCATCTTATGCATAGGTCGCCGACTGCTGCTTTAGGAGTTATTAGATCTGGTGGAGCTGCTTCAGATTTTGGGTCGCGTCGGATATTTGGATACCCAGCATTTGGTCACATCGTGGATGTGAGATTGGATCCGATTGCGCGTTTGGGGTTCGGAGGCTCAGTTGATTATCGTTTGATCAGGTCGTTTGGATATCGCAGCAGGTGGAGGGTGATGCTACTTCACGTTGGGTGGAACTTATTCCACATACTCCAGATCATACTGCGTCATTTGGGATTCCAGCTGAGGTGACACAGGTTGGGGATCATTTGATTTCGGATGCAGATGATGGATTGGTTTTGGATTCGGTTGCAGCTGGTGGACATGATTTGGATACGGCCATTGGTTCACCTCATATGGAGGTGTTTGATTTGTATCAGTTTGGGGCCGCTATTAGTTGCAGATCCGTTGGCGATATTGGGGAAGAGTTGCAGACTTTTCTATTTGTTTGAGGGCCTTTGGAGGCCGTTTGGGTGAACTACGTGAAGGCTTGATTCCTTGGGCAAGAGGATACGTAGGCAGTCAGTTTTGATGCAGCCGATTTGGTGAGTAGATACCGACGTTTGGGTGAGTGTTCGCACTCCCGTTTGGGTCTCGACTTGTGTGGATGGAGTCCGTTGTCATGAGTCCGTTGCCGTGGCGTACTGGATGCAACAAGTGAGGCATTTGTTTTGGTTGGTGTCGGCTCAGTGTTGGGAACACTTCGCCGAGGTGGAGAATTGTGAAAACGGCGAAGGAATTGTGAAAAACGTGAAGAATAACTCAAAACAGACTCCACCACACCCTGGTGTGGTGTCTGCCATGGGTGTGGTAGAATCTGTCCTGCACCACACCCTCTGCCACACCCACGGTGCAGGGTGTGGCAGAATCTGTCCTGCACCACACCCTCTGCCACACCCATGGTGCAGGGTGTGGCAGACTCGTTTTTAGAATCCCAATCAGTTTGGGATTGTGTTTTGCTATAAATAGAGACACGTTTTTTAGGGTTTCCTAGGCTTGGTTTAGGCTTTGATTAAGCATTGATTGGGGGCTATTTGGAGCACAAAAAGATGTATTTTTGAGCTATTTGTTTAGGGGTTTTATTTGGAGAGATTAAGAGTTTTGTTGGTGAGATTAGTTTGTTCCTTCGAGTGATTTGTAATCTCAGTTTGTACTCTTTCTCTATTAGTGAAAACCCCATCCCCCCTTGCCCCGTGGACGTAGGCAACTTGCCGAACCACGTTAAAATTGGTGTTTTGTTTGTGCATTGATATTTGGTTCGTTTGACTCTCTTGGATTGGCGTTTGGTTTGGTTCCTCGACACAGCACCAGGCACAACATAGACATCACTAATCATCTCTTAAGTACAATCCGGAAAACACACGGGATTAGTCCCGTGTGTTTAAGCGGCATCTTACACCCATCCATTCAGCAGCAACTTCCACCAAAAAAGTGAAAACTTTTCAAATCAAGGATCCTCACTACACCCGAAAGGCCGAAACCCATACCTCAGCTAACCATCAAACACTCAACACATGTCCAATAATATCCGGGTTCCACAAAGTCAACGTGTACATAAAATAACGGAAATTTTCCGAATTCGGAATCAAGCGCTCGTGGATGTTTTCAGCCCGCCATCATTTCCTGCAAGGGACAAAGGCCTTCTCTGTTGCTTGCTCGCTTTGAAGCGGTAGCACTTCGTGACAGCAGGTTACCCAACCATGTGTAAAGCGTGGGGCCATGCTCTTCAATACTCTCGAAAGCCCACGTGATCTCCACACCATACAAACGCCTATGCGTCCTCCCGCAGCGTCATGTCACCAGTCGACCAAGCCATTGAAAAGCCTGAAAGCACACGGGACTATTAGTCCCGTGCGTTTTCTAGATTGTGCTTAGGAGTTAATTAGTAAACGCTAAATGCATGGGACTAATAGTCCCGTGTATTTTTAATGCCAAATTTTACAAAATCGACCTCTTTTTTGCCAGCTTACCAAGGCTGGCCAAAAGGAGGTCGATTTTGCTAATTATTTAGCACAAAGGACTTTTTTGCTAATTATTTTTTTAAAATGGTTTTTTTTTTTTAAATCTCCAAATATGGAAGGTTCAAAACTATTAACCAGTTTTTAGGGAAACTATTAGATTGAAATCAACCCTCTGTGAGCAAATGCCAAATGTTTAGCAGAGCAAACTATGAACAAGAGAGAGCTTTGTCATAAAACCTACAAGTATACTTACTGAGTAAATCAAGGTCAAGCTAGTGAAGTTTGTGTAAAAAAGGAACAACCAATATACCTTTGCATGTGCGTGAATGAACCTATGTTCACATTTTCCTGTATGATTTGCATGAGCAGAAGATAGATCAAAATGGAAATTTAGGTTTCCATTTATTTCATGAACATGATACTGTTAATTAATATGTATCTACATGTTCTGGTACTAGAAGGACGTAACTACACATATTAAATCTTGTCCATCATTCGTCAAACTCATTAGTTATGCCAAACATTCTGAAAACACTTACTCAACAAACTTGGTGAAATTTAAACTTACTGAATAATTTCTTACAGGAATACCAGTTTTATTTTATTTTTTTTATTTTTTTTTTTTGAGCATATCTCACGAAACAGACCAAATAAAAAAGGACCCAAGTCAGAAGATACAAGAACAGAGCATGCAACTAACTCGTAACTCGTAGGACTTAAAAAAGAATAGAGACATTACATGTCATTGATGTCAATGATTGAAAAAGAATCATTAAATATAAAGCAATAGATAACACAAATTGATCAATGGAATCCTCTTACCCTGTATGAAGCGTGAAAACTAAAGTCCCACATTGACCGACTATAATTATCATCCTTAAGTTCCAATGTTACCGTTGGATCTCCTTCACTGTTCTCAGAATCAGCAAGAGACCAATTCATGTTCCTTCCAAAACCATGCTGCCAAATCCAATATATTGTGATGTTTAAGAAGATAAGACAAGGATATGCTTTAAGGTAGTAAAAGCTACATAGAGATCAAACTTGATCCGAAACATGAAAAAAGTAGTAACTAATATTCAAAAATAGTGTAGATAATCTTCAAAAATAAACATACTGAATAGCAAAATATAATGAAATACTAAGCACTTACAGAATATTGTTATGGAGATTGATGTAAATATAAATATAGTAATTGCTGATATGAAAATTTGTATTGGAAAAAGATCTACACCTGCTGGATAGGACCTGGTCCAAACTGGGGAAAACAGTGTGGGATTCCTCCACTGGTACGTAGCAAAACATGTTAGACATCACCACTTTAAGATGTGAAGAAAAATAATAATAATAAACATTAAACAGATAGCTTCTACTCAATGGAGAGTTTAATTTTTTATTTATTGCATAGATAACAGTTATTACTAATCATGTTGGACAATTTGATCCAATGCACGTTGTTACAATCTAATTCACGACATGAATACGCCCAGGATGCTACATTTCAACAACAAGTACTTTATCCAATCATAGGAGCATATGCCTATGTAAAATGACGTCTAAATAAGGGCAACAAATTATTTTGCCAAGTATAATGCATTGCTTCCATTTAGTAATCAAAGTGTGACCCTCCATAAGAGATATTGCATTTAAGAATTCTCAAAACCCCCATCCCCAATCCTACTCCAACAGAAAAAAATAAAATAAAACAAATTAAAATACACTTCAAATAAAAGCAGAGGGAATACCTAAACTAATATGTTCCACAAATCTAAAAAAAATTGGTATCAACACATTGGAATGGATTAAGGCCAGTATACTTAAGTGAAACTTGCTTGTTAGATTCAAAACAGATAAAAGTAAGGCGTAAACAGTAGTGAGAGTCATTTATACATGACCTGATAGGTTTATTCCCATTGAAAACAGCATCTGGTCGAACAAAGAGGAGATCTTTGCCATTGGCAAGCTTCCAAGATGTGATACATCCACCAAATAGATAAATCTCAGCTTCGCTGCAAAGTGCAAACATGTAAGTTTTATCAATTTCTATTAAATTGGCATATCATATGCATACCAAAACTTTTTATGTTCCCATTCATTTCATGTACGTCAAATATAATATTGCATGATGACTGTGTTGCTTCCCAGAAAATCTTCAAATCAACAAGTAGACATGAGGTCACAACTGGCTATGAGAATGATTCAGATATTGTGGAGGTTATCCATTTTGACAGGACAGAAGGCTTCAATGTTGATGATGATATGTAATGTTTTGAATCACTGGTAGAAACCAATTATTTTCTGGATTTTCGAAGGCGATGCTAGAGGAAAAAGCCTAGACAGACTGATAATGTGCATGGGGGTGAACTATGTGAAAGTAGACGTATATAGAAGAACTCGAAAGATACACTTGGCAAACTATGTGATCCCAACAATGAGAATACAAGTTCAATGGATTTCCACAAGTCATAACCAACATAACCATCGTAATATATTCCAAACATTAAAAGACGAGGGATGAAGCCATCCCTTCCCTTAAATATTGAAAGAAACATATTTAAAACGGAATAGCAATTCCAGCAAAACATAACTCGAGGCTAAGAAATATATCTGAAGCTAATAAAACCTTGAAGTTGTCAGTAGATTTCAGAGCCCATGGTTTATCATTCATTTCATAACAGCAGCGCACGCACCCAATAACAGACATCAGCTTCCGTTTAAATCAAACCGTCCCAAATCCAGCAAATTGCATACCAAAAACGTGGAGAATGTGTGAAATGCTATAAAAAAAAAATTCAAATTCCTCACCTGCCACGAGAAGAGGTCAACGAGACCTTGGGAAGCCCGCCATTGCCCTCGCTGATCTTGACGCCTAAAGCAGCAGCAGTCTTCTGCTGGTTCAAGCCCGCACGAGCCCTGCAAACGACCCGATAGAACAAATCGCCATGGGTATGATTTTTTTTTAAAAAAACGAACTACAAGAACACTGACCGACTGACTGATTGGTCGATTGATTGAAGAATCCGGTTCAATTATTATACCTGAGGCTGTCGCCGAGGGGAGAACAGGAAGAAGAAGAAGAGAGCATCGAGACGCTGGAAGCCATTCCTCGCTCTCCCTCCTCCAACGAGTTTTTGTGAGGACCGGATAAGATTGGCTGCTTATCAAAGCGGAAGCGGAAGAGTTTAGGACAAATTTTCAAAACCAACCCTTTTAGCATTTTATTTGCAAAAAACGACCTATTTTGAAAATAATTACAAAAACCGACCTGTTTTCAGCCCAGCGCTGAAAACAGGTCGGTTTTTGTAAAAAAGTCTCCGAAACATCACGGGAGTTCAACTCCCGTGAAGTTTATCGAGAAATTAAACTTCACGGGAGTTGAACTCCCGTGAAGCTTAATTTTGCTTAAAACTCCACGGGGAGTTCAACTCCCGTGGAGTTACAGTCGAAAATTTCCAGCGAACCGAGTCTCTGGCAAATTGTGACTGCAACTTCACGGGAGTTGAAATCCCGTGAAGTTGCAGTGCCAAATTTCCAGAGACTCGATCTCTGGCAAATTTTCGACTGTAACTCCACGGGAGTTGAACTCCCGTGGAGTTTTAAGCAAAATTAAGCTTCACGGGAGTTCAACTCCCGTGAAGTTTAATTTCTCGATAAACTTCACGGGAGTTGAACTCCCGTGATGTTTCGGAGACTTTTTTTACAAAAACCGACCTGTTTTCAGCGCTGGGCTGAAAACAGGTCGGTTTTTGTAATTATTTTCAAAATAGGTCGTTTTTTGCAAATAAAATGCTAAAAGGGTTGGTTTTGAAAATTTGTCCTCGGGGATGGAGGAGCCGTTTTTGCCTTTTTTCCAGCTGCGTTTTATCGGCATGCGAAGTGCCGGCTCCATCGGCATGCGAAGTGCCGGCGTCATCATCACGCGGCCGTCGACGTCGAGCGTACGCCCGTCCAAATGAGCGAGACCTGTCCTCACGGCCTGCGAACTCGTCGACGTGAGTCTTATGGAACACCTGCGCTATGCTCTTCTTGATCCTGCTGAGGAGACCTAACGCCACCTGATCCTGAATCTCAGTCACGTGCGCATCAATATCAGCATCAATGCTATCTAAAACACGGACCTGCGTGGTAAACAATTTATTAAGTATCAACTCAATAAAAAATATTATAATTTAGCTTAGAAACTTACGTAATCTCTCTCGTTCATCCCACTAGGGATGTAACTATCTGTCGGTGGGCGTGGCATGTGTCCAGCTAAAGGCTGTGGGTCACGCGTGATCCATCTACGTGTGATACCCCAATACCAACGCATATACGTGGTATAGTCAACAGCTGTGGGCCTCGTATCCTGTATGCAATCCCACCTCTGAACCCACCTGCCTATGTAGTCCGCACGGACTACGGCCCAGTCAGTCCGGTGCGATGTAGGGCGCCGCCGACGATTGATCTGCTCGACAGGATCTGGAATATGCTGAGAGAGTGTAAACTGCCGTAGCACACGGTCCGGTACATGCATCTCTACGATCTCCCAACAGATCAATGGAACTCTGGCTCTCCACAAGCCGGGACTATCTCGGCAGATAGGTGCAAGAGAATGTATATCGAGCTCCGGCGGTGTATAGGGTCTCCACTTGAACTGAAATAAAGTAAAACATTTATCTTTATCATACAGAAAAACTATAATATTCATACTTCTTGAGTTTTATATTTACCTGTTCATGCTGGAGGCCATCAAGCTCATTTCGGTAAAACTGACGGTGACGCGTCGCTGATTTGTACTGAGCGTATCGCACGTTATACCTATATGCAGAATAGCGAATATATAAGTACAAATATTCAGGTTACGAATGAAATATGTGTGTGTACAATTATACCTGTATGCCAACGGATACTGCCCCTCTAAGTCACGGTGCATAAGTAAAGTGGGTCGTCCAATATGAATGCGCTCCCATGACCAAATCTGTATCAACGTACAGCATCCCTTGAATTCTTTATTCTGCATCAGAGATACTCTACTCAATTCTCGATACAAATATGCCAACACCGCACTGCCCCACGATAGTGCCCCGCATACACCAAAATCCTCCAGCAGTGGCAGCCATCGTGCATGTACGAGAGTCTTGCTCGCATCAGGAAATAGTACGCACCCTATCATGTGCAATATGTATGCACGAGCATGAAACTGGAGCGTCTCATCAGAGGCATCCTCTGGTATGTCGCCCTGAAATGTCTGACGAAGCCACGATAGCTTCATCGCACCACTCCTCAAGTCGGGAACCTGTCCAAGTAGCCGGCCACATACCTCCGGCCAACTATGATCGTCGGTGCCCGTAACTACCGGTCCATCAATCCGGAGCCCAAGTATGACGGCCACGTCCTGTAAAGTGATCGTGCACTCCCCTATATGCATGTGAAAGGTGTTGGTCTCTGGCCTCCACCTCTCAATCAAAGCAGTGATAAGCGGCCAATCAAGCCTGATATAACGAATCGTCGAACACGGTCGAAAACCGGCCTGAGCGATCAAAGCTAGTACCCTCTCATCCTCTATGACCCATGCCGAATGACTATGGGAATGCTCGATCATCGTGTACTCTGGTACGGGCTGCACATAAAACGAGAATCAGTTTTAAGTATATTCATTAAAAAATTACATTAATCGAAGAAATATATATCTAATTTATTCGTATTACCTCTCCCGAACCAATATGGTCTGAACAATGACTCGCCTGAAGGTACAAAACGTCGGGATTCTCCGGTCCCGGATCCATAATGAATAGACCTGTGATTAAAATATGAGCATATATACAGAGTGCATGGGTGAAATGAACGGAGTTGCATACAGAACATATTACAAATAACGAGTATCATACGCTTCAAAGATAACAACTACGAATGACATAGTGCAAAACGATACATAATACAAATCAACGCCTAATACTAACTGGACACCTATTTTTGTTGTGACCCGGTTGATCACATCTACTGCACTTATTTCTCCTCCTAGCTCCTTCACGTCCGTCATCCATACTATTCCTAGCTCCTTCACGTCCGTCATCCAAATTTCCAGAGACTCGATCTCTGGCAAATTGTGGACTGCAACTTCACGGGATTTCAACTCCCGTGAAGTTGCAGTCACAATTTGCCAGAGACTCGGTTCGCTGGAAATTTTCGACTGTAACTCCACGGGAGTTGAACTCCCGTGGAGTTTTAAGCAAAATTAAGCTTCACGGGAGTTCAACTCCCGTGAAGTTTAATTTCTCGATAAACTTCACGGGAGTTGAACTCCCGTGATGTTTCGGAGACTTTTTTACAAAAACCGACCTGTTTTCAGCGCTGGGCTGAAAACAGGTCGGTTTTTGTAATTATTTTCAAAATAGGTCGTTTTTTGCAAATAAAATGCTAAAAGGGTTGGTTTTGAAAATTTGTCCGAAGAGTTTATGCAAAGGGCATATTATGCCTTTTTCTTTTTTCTTTTTTTTCTTTTTAATTTTAATTTTTTTTTATGTTTTATTTTTCATTTTTCTTTACTTTTTTCACGAGCAAAGGATAGTGTCATCATAATGTTCAGCAGCAATTTTTGTCACGATCTGATGTGACAAAAAAAAAACGAACAAAGCGGAAAGAGAGAGAGAGAGAGAGAGAGATAATAATAAATCAACAAATAAATAATGATGACGCTTCTTCCGGAACTAAATACTGCATCCAACAGTCAACTCTTACTAAATTTATACAGAAATGATACACAAGAGCCAAAACACTAATAACCCTCTTCCAGCTATTGCATAATAAATGAATAAATTACAAGGATAACAGAAAATAACAGTTAACAAGAAAAGGATAAACAGTTAACAGAGGCCAGGAATTATCACCATACCATCAGCACTAGCAGAATTGTGCATAGCTCTGTAGACCGTAGAGAGCTCCCATACAAATCTAAGATGGACGATAAACAGTCTGACGTTTTCTTGAACCGAGAGCCAAAAATGGGGAGGAAAGGGAATAATAGATGTACAATTATTATTATAACCATGGGGATGAATTAATAACATAACCAGTAACTATGACAGAGACCCGACCGAGCATCCATCGAAGGCTTCAACTTAATTCATGCGTGCGTTTAGCAGATTCAAGAGTATTGCACAGCAGCATGGCAACCGTCACGGGCCCCACTCCACCAGGTACCGGTGTAATAGCAGAGACCACCTGTAATGCTTCTTCATAGCAAACATCCCCCGCGAGATAGTAACCATGCTCACTGTTGGGATCCTGCATCAATTTCTCAAACTGTCAACATAACAGATTCTTATTCCTTAGGTCTTCACGCATGCTAAAAAAAATGCTTCTTGTTTTGGTGGGGGGGGGAATTTTTATGCACATGAGGAACAAGTTTGCTTGCATTTGAATATTTAGTGCAAACCGCACGCAAAACCAAGACGCAAAAAGAAAAAGTAATTTTAATTACGTTAAATAATCAAAGGATCAAACTCCGAATTTTGGCGCGTACTTTCTCTCGAAAAGCATAAAAATGCATATAAAGAAAACGCTAAACACTAACACTATGAACATTGAATCAATCAGCAAGCAATTCTCTTCCAAAAAAATTCTCCGATTGCATGAGGACATCTCTTAGTGATGGCATTACCAAAAACATCAAGGGGGATGAGCAAGGATTATTCATTAGCAGTGATGAAATAAAGATGGCGGTCCTAAGTAGCTAGTGGCTTCTTTGCTGTGCGGGCATAGATGTCAAGCCTCTGCATATTTAAAGTATTTGATACAGGATCTTCCAAAATGATACAAGGACACGTCTTCATATCTATATACCATAAACCTATCAGATACAATCTGGTGTCAATATCTTTTATACAAAATTCCTGGTTCTCAATTCATATGTTTTAGTTTGTATTAATTAGAATTCATTGGAGTGTAAATGCCCTCAGGTGTCCAAATATGCAGTCTAAACATTAAATTTGAAATGTCCTAATGATATTGCGAGTAATGATGCTAGTGACCAAAAAGATGGAATAGGACTTTCTAATACTGGCAACATTAAAGGCCTTTACTGACGATGATGACAACAACTAGGGTTGATGATTATAGGAAGAGGGTAGTTGATGAGGAGGTACTATAACCTGTATGAAACTTTCCGCTTCTCTGTGGTAGTTCACAAATTCGAAAGGAAAACAGTAAGAAAATCCTAAAATCTGAAATAGTTACCTCGACTGGATTTGTCCCAACATCAATCACAACTGAGCCTCGCTTTAGCCAACTTTTGCGAACCAGATTGGGCACTCCAGCAGCTGAGATCACAATATCAGCTTCGCGAGTGATATCCTCCGGGTTCTTCGTGAAGGCATGAACTGTACTGACTGTTGCATGGTGTCTCTGCCAAAATACAAAAGTCATGCCTTCACGAAGTGAGCTAATGAAAAAGAACGTGAGTCTAGAACATTTATTTAAATGAAGATGAGTGTATATGTTACAAAAGGGAAGTGAGCTAATGAAAAAGAACATGAGTCGAGATTTCTGCTTGTTTTCTCCTTGAATGGAAATGTAGTAAAAAAACAAAAGATGGGCAAGGAGAAAATTTTAAAAATGTGTTTTTCCACTTTATAGTAGAAAACATAAAGAATATAATCACATCTCTAAATTTCCCTTTCGTCTATTGTCTCCCAAAAAACAGTTTTCTTTCATATCTTTTCTATCACTAGGAACCACAAAATCAGATTTGACTCAGATTACCTGCAAAAGCAAGGATGTAGGCAGTCCAACCACTTTACTTCGACCTATCACAGCCACATTCTTTCCCATAAGCTCGACACCCGATCGTAGCAACAGTTCAATGCAAGCCTTTGCTGCACAAGGAATGAAAAGTGGTTCTCCACCGCTCATAGCAAGATTTCCCACATTCAGAGGATGGAAACCATCAACATCTTTTTCTAGACTTATGGCACTTAAAATTTTCTCTTCATCCATATGCTGGTTTACAAAATATACAGCCATCAAACAAATGGAATGTTGATTTTCAATATAAATTCTGCACAAAGAAAAGCTTAAACAACAAAAAAAAAGGACTCGAGATTCTCATTAACTGTCAAATATAAATTCTGCACAAAGAAAAGCTTAAACAACAAAAAAAAAGGACTCGAGATTCTCATTAACTGTCAGAAGAGATCTGGTGCTTCCTTCAAACTCAATAGCAGTGACAAAGATAGAAAAGAGAGATTACTTGTGGGAGCGGTAGTTGAACAAGAATTCCATGAATCGACGGGTCTTCATTAAAACCCAACACAGTATTTAATACTTCGTCATCAGCACAATCCTCAGGAAGTTCTGCTAAGAGAGATCTAATTCCAACTTCCTCACAAGCCTTTGTTTTAAACCGAACATAACTTTGGGAATCCCTTCTTTGACCAACCAAAACTACGGCTAATCCAGGAACTTTCTTGATGGCATTGTTCATTTTTCGTACTTCTTCAGCAACAACTGTTCTTATATCTTGGGCAATTGATTTCCCATCAATAATTGTAGGGATCAGTTCATCGTTAACTGTGGAAGTTAGAAAAATAAATGCTTCAAAAAGATGGAAAAAGATCATATCCAAGCAAACCAATATATATGTATAATCTCGTATAGTGATATGAAATCTATTGGTCTCAGGAAACATAGACATAATAGCTAGCATACTAGAACATTAGAAATCTCACTTCCTATAATTTGTTAACTAGTTGTACTGAAAACATTTCTATAAATCAAACGAAGTTATAAAAAGAGGAAAATGAGATTGCAATCCACACTTACGTTGGCCAAATAAATCTCGAGTTCAATCTTTGTTTTCGAATATATGGAAAATGGTGTACCAAGGGTAGAAAGTTTTCAAATTAACCAGCATGAACCTAACAAAACCGCTCAAGCATGTTGGACAGTGACCATCAAAACCTTCCATATCAGACTATCAACACTGACCCATGTTGATTGTTACAATGTTGGACAGTGACCATCAAAACCTTCCATATCAGACTATCAACACTGACCCATGTTGATTGTTACAAAATTTGTATAGTACATCAAAACCTTCCATATCAGACTATCAACACTGACCCATGTTGATTGTTACAAAATTTGTATAGTACGGCGTGATATATATTGCACTTTAAAGATCCGGAATCCTTCCAGGACAGGCAAGTAAGCAAGCAACCAACAGCATGAAGCAAAGAAAAACACCCACGTACTCTTAACAAAGATGTATAAGGACGGAGGAGGATAATGTGCCTCTGCTCAGCAATGCTCCGCTCTTGAGTTAAAATCCCAAAAGGAATGAAAATAGGCAAGTCCGCAATTATAAGAAAATTCAAAGTATTATGTGTCCTTTGGCAAACTCGTACGCTCCTTGCTTTCAAGTATTTTATCCAAACGCACGCAGTGTTCAACCTAGTATAGTTCATTAGCAAAAGAACGTCATTCACTGACTTACTTAAGGCACTCGACACATTTAAGATTCAAGAATCTTAACACCGAGTTATTATGGATAAAATGAATACAATTCACTCAAGTCTCGTTTATGATCACTAAACTTTCTTAACACCGAGTTATTATGGATAAAATGAATACAATTCACTCAAGTCTCGTTTATGATCACTAAACTTTCAAGCATTCCTTTCCCTTTCCCCTTTTTTCATACAATTCACTCAAGTCTCGTTTATGATCACTAAACTTTCAAGCATTCCTTTCCCTTTCCCCTTTTTTCCTGCAAATTTATCGTCCTTTTTCGCGTGAAGACCGAGGCAATAAGATCAGAATTGACAATCTATTAACGCTAGCGTCCACCGAAAATTATCTATTAAGAAAAGGAATCGCAAGACATTTAAATGTAAAAAAGGAGGGGGGGAAAAAGCGGGGGATCATGGTCATAAGTTGCCCACCAGGTGTTTGTGAAAATGAAACCAAGAGATTCAACCAAGGATACACGATTAAATGGTTATAAAATTGGTTACCATGGGTTTGTGAGGAGGAGGAGGGGACGGGAGGAGCGGAGCTGCGAGGGGTCCAAATGTCGGGGAGGTCGGGACCCAATATATGACAGTCGCTCCTCTTCCGCTTCTTCTTGGTTGGCTCGTCCTCGCTGTGGGCGGAGCTGCTGAGGCTCGCGTATTTCATTAATAATAATGGGGGAGGCCTCGGAATCCGAGAAAGCTCCCCTTTCACTAATCTCGACAGTAGTAAAGCCCTCATCTCTTCCCCCGCCCTCTCGCTCGCTCGCTCAAATGAGAAGCGCCGCCGAGTGATGTCGTAATCCCCAAGGGAGCTGATGCGATTGCGTTGGTCCTCTCTGACCCGAACGCTGTAATGGGTCGGTGATGGATTCGGTGATGTACGTGGTTTTGAGTTCCCCACGGAAACGTCGATGTTTATAGGGATTTCATTTTGGCCCCTCCGTAGGCCCGTACGTGCTAAAAGGGGATTATGGAGGGATGCTGCTGCTGGTTACGTAAAATAACTACTACGTATAAGCAACTCGAGTTGCCTTGCTCCTCGTAATTATTTTCTAGTGATTCTTCTTTTTTACGTTGACACTGTGATTTTCGTTCGGATTGGGCTGTTGATTGTTTCCTTTGGCGCTTGAAAAAATTCTTTTTTTTTTCTTTTTGTAAGTATAAGTATATCTACATTATACCTATACTTCCTCTGGACGACTCGTATCCAAAAGTTGCACGATAACGTCAAAAGTCTGCCTGGTTTCATGGATGTTAAAAATCAAACACCAACATCAAGCACCAACCGATAACAGATCTATTATAATTATCATCAACGGTAACATCAAGCAATGCCCATCCTTCTTTATTTTCCCCTTATCACAGAATCCTTTCTCACCCCAAAATTTCACCACCAACGCTTCCCAACCTAAGACATCCACGCATGCACAGATGCAGTCAGGCCATTTTTTGACCTGGCCCCAGGACTGCCAGAAAATACAAAAAGGACCTTTCGTTATCAGAAAATAAGTACAGTACGACCATGAATACCAAGCACATTGGCAACTGTTCCTTGCAGATTATAATGTTCTGTTACAACATGCTAAATTATAAATGATTTGAGGACGATTAACAAGAAAAAGGTATAGACTTACAATGTATTATATCATAGAAGGCGCTCAATACGCCAGCAAAATCATCGTTGCAACTGCTAACATCCTCGCTAATATTTGAAACAAATTTTTGAATCTTTAAATACACAACAAGTCCATAGCCTATGACTATCACGCAATCCCCCATTTCCGCATGCATTCTCTTCATAATGTGTGTCTGATCAATCAGAGCTGCTGCTTGCACCGGGCTTCTTCCCCGTGTACTTCTGTGTTTTGCAGAAGATTAACAAAGACATTAGATGGTTACATAAAATTAATCAAGGATAGAAGTTTCGTCAATAAAATATTCAACTGACAAGTCTTTTAACCTGCAGTGAAGTTAGCATTCCTGGTTTCCTCCTACCTCATGAATACTCATCATCTTTTCTAGGGTTTACATGAAGCTGTTGGGTATAAAAGTAATGACAATATTATAGAGGGATGAGAGAAGGATTTGCACCTGCTTTCCAACGTTGAAGGGAATGTATTTGTATTTGATCATATGCAGTATCTGGCGCTTCATTGTCAGGAAGAAGAGAACAATCCAGTAAAAGAGAAGTATAGGCCAGAAGACAGGAACATCAAATACGGAGAAGAAGGTCATGACAAAAGCAATGCAGATAGCTTTCGTTATGGAATACCTGAAAACACAAGGGCCAATTAAGATTCCAGAAACGCAAGATTGAGCACTTGAATTGATTATTCAAAGCCTCTTCCAAACGCGGTTATAATAGATAAAATAGAGAATATCCATTCAAATACCCTATTCTAGAGTGAGACAGTACACCTAAGATGTTATGAAATAATAAAAAGTAGATACATTAATCAAAATAAGCTAAAAGTAAACAAATGGAACCCACAAAAGTGGCTTCCAGCACGGAGAGGGTATAACTCCAGAAGTCTCCATTTTGAGGATCTGGGCCATCCAGACAGTAATATAACTTAGTTATGCGAGCCTTGGCAAAAATCTTTGAAAAAGTCAATATGTTTACAAATCTGAAAATTTTAATTAAGAAATGCATACTCAAGTAAGGTTGTGAAGCTTCAAATTAGAAGAAGAATAGCAATGTACAACCATTACAACTCAATAAGGAAGCCACTAAAAAACTCACGAAGCAGACAATAATTGTTATGTATTTCTCACACTCAACCATAATATTTGCAGATCCCATCAAAAAGCTAGAAAGCAAATCCAGTACATGTTTTTAAGTAACAGTCGAGCAACTTCATAATCAAATTTTTATTTTCCATCATCACTGTAATAAGAACATGAAGAAGAAGATGACTACAACATTAAAGATCAGAACAATGAAGAGGAAATAACAGAGAGCCTTTGAGCCCATTCATCTTCACATTCAATGATTTGAAACACTGATACTGGGAGCAAAAATGAGAAAGTAACTGACACGAGAGACCTAAAGAAAAAACTGGCAGAAGAAAAACAAAGGAAAGAAAGAGCAAGAATATCAAAAGGCTTTAAATAAGGGAATGAGATTAGATGATGAGAATAGTTGAAAATAAGAAAGGGATGAGATAAATGGAAAGACTCGGAGAGATGGATTGCAAAGAATGGTAAGGTACATGCGATAACATCTAAAGTTTGAAGCTAAATTTGCGATTCAAACATGATTTTTTTAATACATCTAATCTTGAGGAAATCTTCAATAACTGGGGAACTGTTAGTAAAAACTCATCTAATTGAAGGACATAAAAAATTTGAAGTCAAAAGGACGTGGGAAAACATGTACAGGACAAGGTAAAAAATGTAGCACTGTCACAATTTAAGAGAATATATGCTAAAATCCCAACAATAAATGTTTTTCATGATGGCATATGGTATAAAGCTGTGTGGGGAAGGCAAGAATTAAAGATAATTCTGTCTTTAGAGAAGCTGCTGGATGGAAGTGACATTAGAGAGAGAAGAGAGGAGGGTAGTCAGCTAAGAATACGCGGGTTCGGGTGCAAGTGCATGTGCGCGTATGGACATGTATGTGTGCATGCATGTGACCGCGCGCGCACACATATAATTTGCATAAGATCAAAATTATTTTTTCATTCAATAGTAATGAAAATTAAAATTACTATAACATTTTTACTTTCCGTTTATTATATAGATCTGTAAATTAGAAAACTGCTTACTTTTTTAACCGAATATCCAAAAGGCCCCCTTCAAAATTATAGTTCAAAATCAGGTATGGCCGAAATGAACCCCACCCTTATCAAGAAGTGCAAATACTTTTAGATATTAGACTTATGTCGAAATTGTGCCACATAAAATGTTGGCAGGGAACAATGTGCACAATCTAAAATTAGCTCGTAACTCTTCATAATTGATTCAACCTAAATCCAAGACCAACAAGACTTCCATTGGGCTGAGAAACATCAACATGAGCTCATGTTAGGTCAGCTTATAAGCATAAGAGCACTCTCTGTTGGGTGGAAGTGATAGTCCAATATCGAAGCTCAACTAGACTTCTAATCAAATTATAGGTAAGCATTAAAGTATAGTTGCTTAACCAATGTTCAACTTGACAGAGCTGTTGGGATAAACATCTAATCAGCTACAAAGGGCCAAGTATGCACCCTCATGCATGGATCATCAAATAAAGATATGGTCAGCACTCAAAAACAAAGGCTACAATATTTTGGATGAAGTAAACTAAAACATTGAGGAAGCAACAAATACATTCCAACAGTGGTTGTTATTTGTTAATATGATAAACAAGGTCAGCATTTCAAAAAATGGGCAGAAAGTAACAACAAATGCAACCATAACATAATTGCAACCGCATTCACATGCATGAGTTGTTATTGCTTATAGCAAAAAAAAAAGTTTGCAACATGCAACCGTGGATATTTTATTTAGTGGTAAATTGTATTTGCACAACCTTCCCTCCCACATGCAATCAATGTTGGTCCATGTGCAGTTGCACCAACATAGTGGCTTTTACAACCACAATTGCGATGCAAATTAAATCCCAGTGAGGGAAATTAATGCACCATAATGTTGCATGAAGCCCACTTGCAAAATCAAGTTGCAATGAACAAACAAATAGACATTTTGGTAAAAGAATAGCTAGGCTTCATGCGAAAAAGAATATTTGGCTCATTATACATAACAAGGTGGAGATTATTGGTTTCTTTTCTACTTGGATTGTGATCAAACAACTGGTAGGTAAGCACAGCCAGTTGGGAAACAAAGGCAGTAGATATTAACTGAACAAGGTAAAGTTCATCAAAATTTTCTTATCATCTGGAGAAACAAAATTGGAACATTGTATAAGGTAACAAAAAGGCAGGAGCATAGGAGTTGGGAACTTATGGCAGGGGAGCATACAATATCCTTTCTACCTCACAAATTTTGTTCTACTCATGAATTTTTTTTCCACAACATTTTGTTCTCAATTTGCTTGCTCCAGGATAACAAGATGCTAGGGCCTAACAAGAAGCCTTTTAATCACAAGCAGACCATTATGCATCCATCACCATTGAAGATCACTTGTTTAGCTAGATGTATGACTGTTTGCTTCGGGAACAACTTTCTTTGTTGCTTCCATTAAATCGTTTAAAAAAAACACAAGAATAAGCTTTACATGAGTAACTCTCTTCTTTTATTAAAAAAAAAAACAAAATTGTGCTCCCTAGTAACACACAGAAACTCCTACATAATAATCTCTACTTGCGTGGGATTCTTTCCTGATGCGTTATCCGTGGACCGCTGAGCAACGTTTCCAAGTCGGATATGAAGAAGGCTTGAAGTTAATGTTTCAACGGGAAAACAATAACAGAAGTAAGTGTCTTAGCGAGGTAAGACAAATATTCTTCTCAATATCAAATCTAAGTTTGAACTCAAGGAAACACCAAAGGACTCTTGAGAACGCTTGAAAGTGGATGAAGAACTCTCTCTTGCTCTCAAAGTTCGCCAAATGTCAGCCTCTATCTGCTTGATCACGCCTTGGTTCCCCTGCACAAGTGTGTAGGGGGGTATATATAGAGGTTGGGAGCCATAACCGTCAAGTAGGAGTGAAAACACTTGATGGTCATTTTCTCATGTGGGCGAGACAGTGGACACTGTCACGGCCAAAGGAGACAGCGTCAGGGCCTTTGTAACTGCCGCCCACTACCTTAAAGTGTGTTAAATACCGCACTTTTCATGGGTAGTGGGCGTATTTTCAGGGTGTAACTGCCCATTAACGTTAATGAGTGTCCCTAACTAGTTATGGAGCTAAGTGGACCACACAAAATCCCATAAAACGAGCTGGAAACTTGGGAGGCTATCTCGTAGTTGGCGAGACAGTGGAGACTGTCTCACCAAGTGTGAGACAGCTCCAAGTCCTTTTCAAGTTGTCGTTTTATGTTCTCCTTTGCTTCCTTTTGCATTGGATGATCTTCTCTGATTTAGATGATGACGTTCTTTGTCTTCTCTCTGTCTTGAGCTGAGTTTGGAACCTATAGATAATTTTTGATGCCTACAATGACACAACCAGTTTCATCTGAAAATTCTTAATCTCTTTAGCATCGATTACTTAAGAAGAATGCAGCTGTCGTTAGGAGTCTTGGGTATGATAAAAAAATTCCAAATACCAATCGCAATCCCGTCAATATCATTTTGTGACCACAATTTGTAAAGTGATTGCTTTTTTTTTTTTGGCAATCCTCTTCTTTCCCCTCTTATCTCTTACCTCTTGTAAATGTTGAAACTGTGAGAGGGAAGACTCAACTTCTTTAGCAGGTTGTTGATAGAGAATCTTAACACTAATGGACTCTTTCACATGAAATGCCTCAAATAGTATTTACACGGCCGTCCAAAAACCTTTAACTCCATTTTACAGGATTTGGTAAGAAGTAGTAAGCTACACACCATCAATAATCCTCTTGATAAAAATCGACACTTTCAAATGTAAATACGGGCAGTTGGGCGCAATTTCCTTGACAAATTCACTCTTAACGCATTCGGATGCATGGGTCCTCCTCTGGAGTAAATCCACAGACAACTACGTTAATTAATGAACTACAACCCCCAATCCTCCCTCCCAGACAACCACTAACCCTCGTTAATATCACCGAGAAGAACACAAACTCTAGCTATTATAAACAATGACAATATCAGCTAAACAGACGAAAGAAGAGAATGAAGGTGAGAGAACTCTCCCTGTTAATTCTGCCGCATTCATCAAAATAGATCATAAAAAAAATCAAGAAGAAGAGGGGGGAAATAAAAAGACAAGAAACTATACCAAAACTTGAACTCAGGGAGCCTCCTCATGAAAGGCTTGAACTCATCGGATCCTCTCGTGGGCAGAGATGGCCCATCGGAGCTCTCCAGCTCCGGATCCACAACGGGGGAAAGAAACCCAATCAAAAGATTAAGCAAGTAAATCCCAAGCCCATAGCTCACAATATAAAACCCCTGCAGATAATAGACCCTCAATGCGTACACGAACAGAATCGCCAGCGTCCCGATCCATCGGCCCCAGGAATTGGGCGTCGATCGATCGAGATAATACTGATAAGTTCTCGAGAAATTGGCCTTCCATTTAGCGATCGAGGGGGAAGGACCGTCAATTGAGCCTCCCTCCATTGAGATCTAGGGTTCTTTTGGGGGGGGGAGGAAGCAATTGAAGGTTGGGGATTTGGGGATCTCAGGTTAGGGTTTTCTTTGGCTTTAAATTTGGGGATGAACGGGAGGTTGAAAGAAGTTGAAAATTTTTTGAGAGCTTGTTTGGTTGGAAACGGATCTAGGGATCCGACGTGGATTTGGTTCTACTTCCTTTATGTGGATCCGGTTTGAGATTATTAATACTAGCTCGATTGACCCAATTCCACTGACCGTGCTTACCCCTGAGGTTTACAAGTTGGCCTGGCCCATTAGTATGAAATGAAAACTACTGCGGTGCTTAGATTTGGGCCGCCAATTGGCTCCCGACTGGCCCTCTATAGGTCAAGTGCTAATGGGCTGATACCATTTCTAAAAATGTTTCTGATTTGATTTCATTGGTGCCATATTACTCTCGTACGACAGCTAACAAATGTTTGGACGCCTTTCTTAGATATTATATCATTCTCTTTTTAAAATTAAGAGCTCTGGAAAAATTTTCTATAGTCATATTACCCTTAACTTTTTTTAGATATTACATTGTTATTCTAATCCATTCTAATTATCCTATCTTCTTTGAAGTGGTAATTAAATAATTTATCATATTCATAATATGACTTAGCATGTTATTGGATAAAGAATATATGTTTGATATAATTCAAATCATTTACTTATTTCAGTTCGTAGAAAATCTAAAAGACATATGCTAGCCAGCACTTCAAAAATTTTAAACTTTGTAAAAAATATGCTCCAAGTTTTTAAATTGCAAAAACACCCCTACAAATTTAAAATTTTATTAAAATATCTTTAAAATGTAAATTTTACTTATTTTAATTTAGTGAGAAATCTAAAAAACATATGCTAACTAGAAACTAAAAGTTTTTTGACTTTGAAAAAAAATATCTTATAAGTTTTGAAAATTATAAAAACACTCCTAAAAATTCAAAATTCATAGAAAACACATTGGAAATTTCAAACTTATAAACACACTAAAAACCTATAAATAACATAAATAACTCCCAAATTTTCATAGAATTTGCAATAAACACTTTGAACTTTTTACAAATTACAAAATAAAACTCTCAAAATTGTAAAATTTAAAAAAAATCCTGATAATTTCCAACCTAACAATACATTAAAGATATAGGAATTACAAATACACCTACATAATTTATATAATTTATAGTAAACAATCCTTAAAGTTTTAAAAATTATAAACAAACCCTTAAAATTCAAATTTTACACTTGAGAATTTCAAACTCTTAATTAAATTAAAAACATAGGAATTATAAATTGTCTATAAATAATTTATAATTTATAGAAAATACCTATAAGTTTAAAAAATTATAATAAACCCCTAAATTTCATAATTTACAAAAAGAACACCATGAGAAGATCTAACCTATAGACACTAAAATGAATATACAAAACTAATAACAACCCTTAGAAAATTAAAATTGTGTAAAAAATATCATACTCCCTTTAAAAATATAGGTTTAGAAAAAACTTTTCATGGTCAATATTACCCATAATTTTTTTGGAAAAGAACATAACTAATTGAAAATCTATTAAATTTGAAATTTATAAAAAAACACCATAAAAGTTTAGTATATTGCAAAGTACCCCTCCAAAGTTTGAAAATTTTCAATGATATTTGTAATTCCTTGATTTTAATGTAATATTCAATAGTTTTGTATATTTATAAATTACAAAATTTTATAGTTTGTTTTTATAATTTTTAAAACTTTTAAGGGTGTTTTTTTTCTTCTAAATTTTCATTGTATTTGCAGTGTAATGCATAGATACGTCAATTAATGATGATATTAAAGAGTAAGTCATTCTAAATATGTATTAAGCCATAGTTAAGTGTGTATATCACTATTCCTAGGTAGTATAGTTTATATATGCAAAAAATTTATACAATCTATATAGTTGTTAAAAGGATTTTGACTTTAATGTATTATTTTTTTATAAATTATATTTAATGTGAACCCATCATATAATTTTGATTGTGGTCATCATAATTTTGATATGTTTCATTTTTTTTTTGGTAAATGAACTGAATTTTATTCATTTCCAAATGTAACTTTGTGAAACATAATTGATACGTTTCATTGATTGACTATATAAGTATATAGAACATAGATTACTTTACTTTCTCACATAAACTAATATTTGGCGTTTAATAATTTAAATTATTATTTTTAAATTTAATATAAAGAGAAGCTCTAATAATATTTATTTATTTACCTATAGGATAATACAATCTCAATTCCTATTTTTTCTTAAGATTTATTCCATAATTACGTGCATCAAATTAATTAGTAACTAAATTAATAATTATGTATGCTTAAATTAGGATGATTGTAGTTGGTCACTCATGCACTATGAAATTTTTATGAAGATATATATTTTACTTTCTATAGCTATCTGCACTGCCCATGTATATTTTATAAATTAGTTGTTAATTGAACATATTAAATTACTTTTCCTTTATACAAATTTCTTCTTTGACTTTTGGATTGTGTAATTACTATATAATCATCCTAGCATAGAAAGAACCTCACTTTAAATGGCTTCAAACCAATTTGAGTTGAACAAAAATATATACTATTGCCGCTATATGTATATATTTTTAAAGAAAATCATGTCAACATTTTTTAAACATAAGAGAATATTCTAACCTCTGATATTATACAAACTAAATATAGCCAATTAAGTGATTAGCAAAAGAGAACTTACATCAGAAAAGCATGAATAATAAGATAAAGAGGATAGGTAATGACATTGTCAACAGCAATACCAATAGCAAACTATAATATAAAGTTAACCTATTTTGTGGAGCCAAACTACTGGCTATAAGCATCAAGGTTTCCACATTTATACTTTATAATTTATTAAAAAGGATCATATAATCTTATATATAAAATTAATTTAATACTAAATAGTAATATCATTGTAATAATATCGTTACTAAGGAAAATTCTTCATGAACCAGTATGTTCTTTATGTTATATAAGCTATGCACTCCAATTTCTTGTGTCTTTTATAGAGTCAAAAAATTTGAATACGAGCCTCTAACATTTTACTTTCACAACAGTAAAATCCACTTAGCAGATGTGGATATTCCAGATGTGTTATATGGCTCATATACAATACAATTGCTTAGGCAAGTGAGTTATAATAGCATTTTTAATTCACAACGTTTGTGTGACGCCCCTGGGTTCACACAAGGCTGCAGTCCAAGGTGAAACCAAGAATGTCAAACCTGCCATGCACCACACCGTGCAACAACATGTTTCACCATCACAATTAACATCTATCTAGTAGAGTCAACAACAGGTGTAGGTACAAAAGCAAGTAAAAGATAATACAAGAAGACTGATGAAATGATAATAATCAACTTAATGTCTCATCATCCAACAAACAGAAACACATAGTCAAGATCTGAGTAGATAAACTGAAATACTCGACAAGTCTCAAATAAAAATATCTGACAAGAAGGAAATAAGGCACACAGCCTTTACAACTTCTAGAACAAGACTCTCAAATGTCTAAACACAAGTCTACTGTGGAACTCCAAAAGAAAATATATAACTAGCTAGACAGCTGAAGCTAAAATGCATCGCCATCAACCTGCGACTCTCCGGGCTCCTGGCTCGTTACCTGAAAGGGGGAGGGACAACGAGCGTCAAAGCAAAATAATCCAAACAAGGAAACCCTCATGTATATACCTATATCTCAAATTGTAAACCCTAACCACCAAACCCGAGGTTCTAGTACAGTAACAATAATAAAGAGAAGTGCAACCCATCTCAGAACATAAACTATTGTATTCTGTCATAATCAAATAAGTGTCAAAGGTCTAAAGTTTCATAAGTGCCATGTCCTGATTCAGATAAGTGTCATACTCATAGCTTAACAAATGGTCAACACGTGGTCAAGTGGGTAAATATCCACACGTGGACTGAAATGGATTATAGTCCAACACAAGGACTTTAATGGATTATAGTCCAACACGAGGACTTTAATGGATTATAATCCAACACGAGGACTGAATTTAACATAGTTTTCCCAGTACATGGGCTAGGTAGTGATTATCGATGAGATGAATGAAGAAAGTGCACATATACAAATTTCACACGCGTCTCGACGTATAAGTTCTAAGTTTGGTGCCCTCAGGTCATCTATCATGCTTAGATTCATGGCAACAGTGAACACTAGTATCAGATAGTCGAGGGAAATCATCGAACACATGAAACACTCAGCAAAATCCAAATCTGCACAATATTGTGTGGCGGTCGACCGCACCGGTCGACCGCACACGGAGATGAAGCCCACTGTTCAGCGTATATGCTCACGGTCGACCGGTGCGGTCGACCGCTAAGACGTCGCGGTCGACCGCCCCGGTCGACCGCGCAGAGAGCAGACGTGCTCTGCCCTTACTGCGCGCCCAGCGGTCGACCGATACGGTCGACCGCGAGGTAGACAGAATCCAGATCTGGATTCTGTCAGCTTCTAAACTTGTAACCCTTTCTCCGTGACAAAACTCAACATATGAATGGGTCATATAGCAGTAAATCACGATATCTAAATCTTTAGAATTTCACCAAGATCCCATATATGAATATACACATAATTTAAGCAAAAACATAGGTGTAGAAAAGCAAAAGAACAGGTTTTTATTTCTTTCTTATGCTAAAACGTTTTCAGATCTAGATCTTGTTGATAAAAGTCCTTTGGTGAGCTTTTAAAGTTTGAAAACATGATTCTCATAATATGTACCATATAGATCTACTATCTCTACAAGAAAATATGATTTTTGGCCTAATAAATTCAATAAAAACTCAAACTTTGCATGAAAACAAAAGGGGGTGGAGTTGGGCGAGAAGTTACTCGCCTCTGGTGAGAAATGAATCCCTAGATCTGCAGAAGATTGATCCCCTTCGCTGAAATCCAACAATCCCGCTGAAAATCCTCAAGAACTCCTCCCAAATCACCAAGCAAGGAGAATTAGGGTTTTAGGGAAGAGAGGGGGGTTAGGGTTTTGGTTTCAGATCTGAGAGAGGCTCTCTGGGGCACATTAGCTTATATACCAACTCACAAACCCGACCCAAAACCCTTTTGAACCCGAACTCAGAAAACAGCCTGACCGTTGTGCGGTCGACCGATGCGGTCGACCTCGCAGCCCAAAGAATGTCAGCTGCTCGAAAATTGACATGCTGGACTATTCCTCTGATTCTCTCACTTATAAATACCTGTTGGGTTCCCAACACTGATAAACATATACATCTTATATATATTCACAAAAGAAATTTTTTTTACTATTTATTCACACATTTTCATTATAAAATTTCGGGGTTTTACAGTTTGGGCCAATATTTGATAAGAACCTTGCATAAAGATTTTTTTTTTGTATTTAGAGCACATGGCAGAATATATCATAATCTTACTGTTCTAATTTTGCAAGAAAATAATTCTTCGTACTTTCAGTTTTACTTCTATGATATGGAGAATGAGCTATAAAATTGAATGAGAATATTAGATACTGTAAATATGAGTGAAACCATAACTAAAAGTTAATGTGAATATGAGTCAAACCACAAGTAAAAGTTTAATGGAAATATTATAAGTAAATTCATATACAAAATTCCTTCACGAATTAAATGATTACCCAGCTTTTGAAGACTTTAAGATAATAATAAATAGAGATGTTGTACTAGATCAATGTGTTTATAACTCATAAATAGTAGATCACGTGGCCCCAGTCTAGGATGAAGAAAGCAATGACAATATTTCATTTGAGAGAGATTATTGAGTTGATTATCAAGCCCACAAAAAACTTTATTTTTTTATTTTTATTCTATTTTTATCAATTTACATAACCATGAAATTCAATGCATCTCAACTAGTACCGAGAAAAATTGTGAGTTAATGGGTTCTACTTTTTCCTATTACGTGAGTACAAAAATAGTATAAACTTTATAGTATAGTTATCACTACTCATAATCATAATATTGTATTAGTGAAATCATCAATACCGTATCAGTCAAACAAAAATATTCTATCAAAAGAATCATAAATTTTTAGTTGTTATTTTTTTATGTGATGTTTCTGAAGAAGGTTCTTTGTAGATTTTTTTTTCCCGTTTGAACACATGATGTGCACTAACACGGTCAGAAAATTTGTACAAATGACCTTTCCGGTTGCAATAGGTGCAATAAAAAGGGGTAAATGATTTGTGTTGACCAAGTGGGCGTGCACAGGAATCATTTGCAAGATAAGATGGTCTTTTAAATTCGTTTTGCAAATGTGAAATATTATCAAAACAAAACTTTCCTAAGTGGCCAAATCTACCACAAACATTACATGCAAATGTGAAATATTATCAAAACAAAACTTTCCTAAGTGGCCAAATCTACCACAAACATTACATTTATAAACATGTGGTCTATCAAAACAAAACTTTCCTAAGTGGCCAAATCTACCACAAACATTACATTTATAAACATGTGGTCTACTAAAAACATTTGGCAAATGAGATTTCTTTTTCAAATCAAAACAATAATTAGCCAAATGACCAAAACGATCTTTTTTATTTTACATAGATAACCTTGAGACTACTGATTGTATGTACACATGTTATTCAGCTAAGAAGAAATAAACAATCTTTAGGCTCAACTGAACAATACACTTTAGGGTACCAGCATATAATTAATTTTTTTATTTTTTATTTATCCTAAAAGCATTGGACATGTGATGTGAGCGTAACACACAAACATATGTCTTACACCTTGTTTATATGGAGGTTAATGGATGGAAGTTAAAGTGAAATTTCAATTTAACATTGTTTGTGAGTTTTTTCGAGGGGTTAGAGGATGGAATGAAATGTTAAATTTCCTTTCATTTTCCTCCACTACAACTTGAGGGATAGATGATGGAATGGAAACAAATGTAAAATTTTACAATGTGATAAGACAATTATATTCTTATGACATTAAAATCAATGACTAGGATATACTCACATGCAATATGTAAGGGTAGTTATGTAACTTTATACATATTTACTCCATTTTCCTCCTCTTTATTAGAACTCCCAAACAAGTTAAAACAAATTTACTTGTGTTCCTTTTACTAAACTCATCAACAACATTTTATCTTTTCACTTTCATTCTTTACATTCCTTTTTCATTATTTAACTTTTCGTCTTGTCCCTTACAGTGTATTTGGGTGATGACTTAGGAAAGGACCTTCCTTCCCATCCCCTTCATTACACCTTAATTTGGGGGTGTAAGATTTTGGTTCAAACCCTCCCCATTTTCCTCCTCTACCCTCGTAAATAAAACTCTCAAACAAAATTGAAATTAGATTCCTCTCTCCCCCCTTTATCTCTATTTGCCCTCCATCCAAACAGATCATTAGGAAACTCCCAAGGAAATCATTAAAGTTACGACCAACCGCTAGGAGCACATTCCGCGGCTGTCCTACAGTCGACCAAGGGTGGCGAGTGGAGGAGTGGCAAGTGGGCATATTTTGTCCGGACCTCCACAGAATTGAACGGACCTCAACGCGCTCCACCCGATTGAGAGAATAGTATCAACGCCAGCCAGCCCTTTGCTATTATTCTTTTTATTTATTAATTTTAAACTAAAAGTAAAGTGGCCCGAGCGAGCAAACAGCCCATAGAATCTTCGTCTCCTTTTTCTTTTGCCCCTCGCTCATCGCTGTAAGCTCGCTCTCTCTTAAGCCCTCTTCCCAAAATCTTATTGCCCATTTCCTCTTCTTGCTTGTCCCCTCATTCTTACTGGAACACCTGTGGGTATGCAATTTAATTATCTCTTTTCTACGTTATATCTCTCTCTTTTTTTTTTAAAATGTTAAACATGGGTTGGTTCTGAAATATGCCGGCGTGCAGTTTGCTGGGTTTCGGTAATTTTTAACGTCCTTGGATGTTGATTATGCAATACAACTTTATGGGTGTGATTTTGGTTTGCTTTCTAATTTTAGTACGTGGGTTCCTTCGCCTTTGCGATGTACTACGGACTAACCGAACCTTACCAAAGTAGTTTGAACAGGATTCTTGTGTAGTTCATTGTTTGCTTATCATGAAAAAATATTATCCTTTTCTCGTTGGCAACCTATGGGTGGGTATATTTAATTTGTTTATCGTATATTCTTTGCTCATCCGGTGGATGCTTCTGATTTTTATTTTTGTTTAAATATATATATATTTTTTATTTGTCCTTTCTCAAATGTTAAACTATGGATTGCTTGAAACATGTCGGATTGTAATTCGTTGAGCTCCACGAATTCTTTAATTCATCTGATGTTGATTATATAATATGACTTCATATGAGCGTACTTTTAGCTTCCCTTTCTGCTGTTGGTAAGTTCTGGGTTCTGATTGTAGCGAACTTAGTTAGAATTAAGTAGTAGTGTTTCAACGCCTGAATCAGGGGATTTGATCACCCTCTGTCTTGAAGACAATATTTGCCCCAGCATCCGCAAGGGTTATCGCAAATTTCGTCACTGAAGATAGTTCAGGTGTAGATTACTCTGTGATGATCACACCACTGGTTGCGGGCCAGAAGATCATTCCCAAACTTCATCAAGATAGAGATGAAAGGACATAGGATTTCAAAAGGATTACTTGGCTTTCCTGGTGTCAACTTCATGGGTTTCGTCCCTATGTATAGGGTTCCATTACTCTCTAAAACTGCAGATTAGCAGTTACAAAAAACTGCATTTTCGTGCAGTTTTAAAGCGGCACTGTAGCAGCTTCAGAAACTGAACTGTGCTGCAGTTTTTAACTGCAGTTCATTTTCAAATATACTTGTAAATGAAAATATCTAACATTTTTGCCTTTGTGATATACAAGGAATACAAGGAACTAATCGAACTCACTCTATCAATATATTTTACTTGGTTTTTTCTACATATTACTCTTCTTTAGTCCATTATTTGATTGTCATCAAAATAATATTATCCTTCCCTTGTTGGGAATTTGTGGTTGTGTGCCGATATTTATTTACTTAGGTTTCTAGCACTTTTTTTTTCCTAAATGCTAATATGGGTTGTTTAAGACTTATATCATCAGATTGCAATCTGTCGGGTTTCCTGAGTTCTTTTTATATCATCAATGTTGATTTTATAATACATCTTTATTAGTGTTATTTTGGCTTGCCTTTCTAGTTTAGTTGGCTCATTAGCCTCTCTTATATACAGGGAACTAATAGCATCATACTAAAAGTAATTTCTTGATTTTGTTTCCAGTTGTGATTCTTCTGTAGTCTGTTATCTGATTATCATTAAAAAATATTATCCTTCTCTTAGGGTATCTCCAACAGCTTCTCTAAAATTTTCTCCAAAATGGGGAAGCAAAAGTCATATTCTCCAAATTATTTTTACACCACTCCAACAGCTTCCCCATTTTGAAGAATCCATTTTTTCCTTTAAAAATTTGGAGAATGCTGCAGATTTGGGGAAGCTTCCCCATTTTTTCTCAAGAATCCCTATTTTGGGGAATGAGATGGGGAATCTGTTGAACCAAAAACCTAACTATTTTCTCTAAAAATGAGAAATAGTGAAGTTGTTGGAGATGCTCTTACCGGGAATTTGTGGATGGGGTATTTATTTCTTGTTTATTCTTTGACACATTTGTAGATGTTTGTACTTTTTACTTTATTTAAGTATACATTTATATGTGTGGGTGAAACAATCTCATTGACCATTTCTTGTGTTAATTGAAAATCGACCTTGAATATTTACTGTTTTTTCATAGTATGATCTTCAAATTGCCACCTGAAACTAAAGGTTATGATAATTTCCAGTGTTTACTTTGCGAAATGGGAGAGGGTAAGAGTATTGAATACTGGTGAAGAGACTAATTTGTTTTCATGCTTATCACAAGACTCAGGAGGTTTATGGCAATTTCCTGTAATAAAACAAAGTTGTGTTATTTTTATGAGAAAACAAGAGAAGCTTATCTTACTTGCTTAAAATTTATTGCTCCTTCTAGAGAGTAGTGTTTTTTTTTATAAGCTTAATCCATCCATTTGTTGGTGCCCTGCCACTGAAATATTGGGTGGATAACCATTTTATCAAGTAATTGGTCTTTATTTATCCTTTCTGCATATTGATTATTAAAGCTATTGTGCTTGTCATTATGCAGTCCATTGCATTTCTAGAATTGGATGAGGATAATGCTAATGCCTCTGTGAATGCAAATAATCCTAGTCTTAATGTGATATTCATATTCCACCTGAGTGTAGTGTAGTTAATAATGTATTTGACTTATCAACATACAACAGCCACCTTGAACCCAAAGCACGGAAAGAAGAGAAAGCACAATAAGCACAATTGAAAATAATTTGGGATATCCTTGTAGGATTTCTGTACTCAATCTCAGATTCCGTGGCTAGATTTTATGCAAGGGGAAATATGAAGATAGAGATAATGGATACATACGGCTGATGTTCTGTTTGAAGGTGCCCATGTTATTTAGCTTGTTCATTGGATGGAAGGAGAATCTATAACTACTCTAATCAAACCCTTATACAGATCAAAGCATTTAGTCCCAACGCCTTACCTATCATCATCTTCTAATCGAGAATCATACCAATATGTATTTTCAATTTAATCTACAGATTGTTTTTTTTTTTGTATTATCACCTCTGTTGTGTTCTACATCTACTAGTTTGGTTCTTCTAATGAATTCTTAACAGTTGGCATTAATGCGTCTGTTATATACCACAGTAGCTCATGTTATGAAATAAAAATAACATCGTTCTTATGTTTGTGACCTCAGATATGGCTGGTAGAGAAGGAAGTGGTCACTCGAGTTTCCCTCATGTTGCACTCAATGAGCGTATCCTTTCATCAATGTCGAGAAAGTCTATTGCTGCTCACCCATGGCATGATTTAGAAATAGGTTTGCACTAGCCTACTAAATGAAAATCTGGATTATTTTCTCCTTTTATATATTATTTTCATTTTGTTTTCTCACCCTCTTTTCAATTTTATATTTGAATTTGTTTCTCGTGTAACTACTTCAGGAACCCTTTGTAGATTATAGTGTTTCTCCTCCCCTTTGTGGTTATTTCACTTGTCTAAATGACTGTTTACTTATGATGTAGGACCTGGAGCACCTGCGGTTTTCAACTGCGTAAGTTACTTTTCATAGTTATGATGTGACTTTCAATTGTGCAAGTTATTTTTGAACTACTCTAAAAGGTTTTAGTTATCAGTGGGATTCAGTTTTGTTCTGAAAGTATTAGTATATTATTATCTTTACAATAACAACTATTTATACTTTGCTTCTTAAATTATGAACGACTTTGCATAAATCATAAATGATTTTGTTCAATTTCTTCCCATTTTAAGTCTTTTTTCTTACACTCTACATAGAAGGTATCACAAAAATTAAGTAATAATTAATCTGAAGAGTTCTTTAGAACTAGCTTGATCTCGTTGTGCTATATTGTACATTGGGTGTGAGCCACACATAATATGCATCCATGTTCTTCTGTATCAACCCAAATCAAGATTCTATACTGGGCATTGAGAGTTAGGACTTATCAGGAACAAACCTGAATGAACTCTATTAGAGTCAGTAGTATAATAAACTAACCAAAAGTACCTAATGATCAATTATGTTTTGTAATATAATAATTACTCCAAAGATGTACCTAGAATGGGCCTGGAGATCCTCATCTGGGTACAAAAGGAGCTAGCCTGAACAAGAAGAGTCAAAGAATAGGTATTAAATTGTAAAGGCCAGCACAATTCAGGTCTTGGCCGATACTGCGGTGCTTTAATGGGTCTGTGCATGTGCAGCATATAAGGAGTTGGTTGTTTCGGTTCTTACTTTATAAATACGTTTAAATTTAAGATTCTTTCTCCCTGATGGTATAACTGAACCGAGGACCTATTTGCATGGTGGCTTTGCCATCTCTGTGTTCTTGACCTTTTGTTAATGTTAAAAGGTTTTTGAGTCTTAACTTGGACCATCATTTTCATGACTCTACTTGAAGAATGAGATTTCTCATATAGATATCAGCATCGGTTTACGATAATACTGAAGTGTTTCTTAACTTGATCTGATCATTCAAATTTCTAAAGATGTTTGGTGCCATTGTATTTTAAGCATGAATAAACTTCTGCCCTTTTTCCAATTTAACCCTTTATTATTGATTTCTGTAGGTGGTTGAAATAAGCAAGGGGAGCAAGGTTAAGTATGAGTTGGATAAAGCAAGTGGTCTTATCAAGGTTGGAACAATATATGTTTCTTTTATCATGTCACAAAATTTAAAATCACATGAGCTCCGTAACATAAAATCATATTTCCATCTTTTACTATATTACTTGCAATACAATTTATTCATATGATGTTATACTGATACTTTGCATTTTCTAGTTCATGCGGAAAACTAATGATGCACATGTACACTTAAGCTAATGTTCGAAACATATCTAGATTTAACTTCATCTCTAGCTAGATTTTTTCACCAGACTGAATTCAAACATAAACTTGTTAATGGCCTGGATATATGCATAATCCGACTTCAATTAGTTTGATAACTAAACTGTCCTCTACTTTTTAGCTTAATTTGATTGACACCGATCATGATTTTCCAAGCCTTCATCCAATAAATGAGTTGGCATTGGCTCCCCTGCATAGGGTTTCAGGTGTTTAGTCTTTGTTCAATACTCTATGCAGTACCAAAGTACTAAAGCAAAAGTAGAAAATTGGAGTATGTTACTCTGCACAAAAACCATGCCAGAACACTAGGAGGTACAAGAGCCTATTGTGATATATATTGTTGTCATATTGAGAGATTTTGCGCATATATGGGATATTAGGTGCAAAATTTTGAAAATTTCATGATAATCAATCTCTTGTTGTCTCAATCAGGTTGATCGTGTTCTTTACTCCTCTGTTGTGTACCCACACAACTATGGGTTCATTCCACGAACCATATGCGAGGACAGTGATCCTATGGATGTGCTGGTATTGATGCAGGTATATTAAAATTATATCAGATGCAAAAAACTCATAATCACTTTATTCTTTCTCTGAAAACTATAGATCATCTGTGCTCCTATGCAGGAGCCTGTGCTGCCTGGAAGTTTTCTTCGTGCTCGTGCTATTGGGTTGATGCCTATGATTGATCAGGTCAGCTTTCTGTTACTGCAGATACCGTAACTTTCTGATTCGGTATAACTTTACAGTTAAAGGGAACAAGTTGATTGCTTTTATGGCTTTTTCTTTCACAGGGTGAGAAGGATGACAAGATTATTGCTGTGGCTTGATCCTGAATTCCGTCACTACAAGGACATCAAAGATCTTGCTCCTCATCGTCTTGCGGAAATCCGTCGTTTCTTTGAAGACTGTATCCACTCAATGCATTCCTACTTTGCCATGCTTATTTCTCTTGGATATATTCTTTTTTTCTTGCTTGGTTATTGACTTAAAGTTTGTGTGTATCCTCTTAGTGACTCTTTACATGTCTTGAACGATGATTGCTAGATAATTGGTTCTCGTGACATCTACCATTTCAGTCCCCCCCCCCCCCCCCTTGTTCAGTTTAAACCCTGACTGTACGATTGAATAGACAAGAGGAACAGAACAAAGAGGTTGCAGTGAATGACTTTCTTCCAGCTGAAGATGCAGTCAAAGCAATACAGTACTCAATGTGAGTGTATTATGATAAACTTGTCCTAATTTTGGCTATCCATCTAAGCTTAGCATACTGCTGGTTTCTCATTTAGCTGATACATTATACGCAACATTACAGGGATTTGTATGCTTCATACATTGTCGAAAGCTTGAGGCAGTAAAGACTCATCTGCATTGATGCTATGCTTGCAAGTTGGACTTATTATATGTTATGTTTTATAATTTCAAATCATCTACTTTTGTGTAAGAGCATATCGTATGCCTACTCCTGATCCTGACTATTAGGGACAGGAATACCTGAGCCGTGATGCTCTTCTTGCTTTCTTTGATATAATACATATGGAAAGAAAAGGCTTATTAAACTTTGATCGCATTTTGGAGTATTTGCGGCATGAAACATCGTGCTGATGGGTTCACTCTTAATCGGAGATCAAGTATCGTTGGTGATTTTTATGATGGATTGGTGTCGTATGATACGGGGGCTATTTGGATTCAAGGACTTGGATGCTACTGATTAATCCGTAATTTCACTGTCTAGTTGGATTCTCTCCGTGGCCATAAAGTAGTGGAAAGCTACTACTATTTATGAAATAAGTCTATTTGTTTAATCAACCGATGTGATTCGTGGGAGATCTAGCGCATGTTAAAATTTTGAACGGATCACCACCTTCCATTAAATAGTAGACGATTATAGTAAAAATTTGGACTGAATTGCAATTGTTTGCACGGTGTGGAGCGTTCTAATCACTTTTATAAAGGACTTAATATTTTTTTCCTTTCAAAATTTAATGATAGTTGTTGCACGACATGTAAAGTTGTACTAGTCTGGTCAGAGGTATACATGTTGGCCTTTACATTCATTTTTTTTTGTATGTTTGTCTTTGCTTATCTAAACAAAATGTTAATTATTACAATCGTTGTTGCGTGTATGTAGTGAATTACGTCTATCCTTGTATTAATGAATTAGTTTGGAATTTAATACAATGATATCACTAGATAAATTCTCTCTAAAAAGTTCATTATGTCGCCAGCCCATCCCTTGCAAACAGCCACCAGCTCTACCAAGGAAGCAATGAACCTAACTATAAATGTCGATTATTAAACTATTAACAAAAAAAATAATAATAATCATGGCACAAAACTCCCAATACCCATAAATAATACAAGTCATTGCTTCCGGGAAATCAACCAAACTTTGCGGGTCGGGCGGGACGCGTCCAAAACGGGTGCACTGGGCAACTTCATACCCGTTAAAAAAGATTTGCTTGGTTTTGTTTTGGTGGTTGTTGGAGGCTGGCTGGAGCAAACTACAGCTGGACATTCCCGTTTCTTAACAAGTCAAAAAGCTCAGAAAAATAAACGCTTTTATTTTCCTTTTGTTTACCGAGAGAGGCGGTGGGACCCAGCAGGATTGTTGTGACTATTCATTCCTGTTGGGATTTTGATATTTCTATCCGTTACAGGTCAGAATGAGCAAGCTCCTCCACTTCTGCAAATTATACTTCTTTTTCCATGCCGGTCCTTGTGAATTTTCTTGTTACATATATAATAAATAAACCCATCGAACAAGTTAATTATTCCATGCTTTTTTCCTAATTAGTTGATTATTACATGATGATGGCATTTTTTTTCAAGGGCTACATACACAGCTACAAGCAATTTTTTTTGGGGTCCGAGTAACGACATGCAAATAAACTTTTTATGAATAAACAACATGCAAATAAACTTTTCAAGGGCTACATAAAGCTACAGAGACCTAAAATATGGGATCGTTAGAAGGGATATGTGGATGTCCCCCTCCTATTGCATAATGAGCTATGCAATAGGAAGAGGACATCTCATCTGTCACTCCATTGATTTCATATTTTAAGTTCTTAAAGACATTTTTCTTTTGTGAAATAGTAGAACCCAGCAGAGCAAGGAACGCAACGGAGCAATTGCACCGTCATCGAAGAACATGACCCAAATTTTTAATAGGAAAAAGATTCACGCGGCTTTCCAATTTAATTCCTTCTCTACTTATTATTAATAAATATATTTTATGTGGACCCCACACATCTGTCTCACTCAAATAGCAATCCCTCCAAATATATTCGAACTTTTTTTTAATAATAATAATAATTTCTGCCCCCATTTATACAAAAGAAAAAAGAAAGAAAGAAAATAAAAAAAGAACAAGAAGAAAAAGCTGGCGCTCGCAGTCCCAAGTCCCATCAAAGCGCCAAGAGGGAGCTCTCAGATAGAGAGAGAGAGATAGAGATATAGAGAGAAGAGACAGAGAGACCGAGAAGAGTAGAGAGAGAGAGGGAGAACCCAAGAGGGCCAAAACCCAAAACCCTAGTTCTCCAGCTATCTCTCCCTCTCTATCTCGCTCTCTCTCTCTCTCTCTCTCTCTTCCATGGAGGACATGCGCAGCTCTCGGCGACCGGCGAGGTCCTCCTACGGCGAAGTCTTCAGCGGGCCCCTCAAGTTCTCCTCCGCCCCCTTTGGCGCCAAATCCGAAGTCTACGCCGAGATTTTTGGTGGAATCGCCACGTCTTGCTCCATTCCCTTCCTCGATCTCCCGCCTTCGTCTGATGGTCTTAATGGTGAGGTGCTCATCGATTACTTGGAGATTTTCGGCCGTTCTAATGGCGGCGGAGATTTTGCTGTTGACTATGAGGACTTGTTTGGGGACAAGAAGAAGACGACGCAGCCTTCTTCAAAAGAGAGGTTCGTCGTTTGGTTTTTTTTTATTCCCCGCTTCAATTTGTGTTTTTTTTTTTTTTTTCTTTTGGCTTTGCTTTTCTAGTACTGTGATTTAAGGGTGTTTCGGTTGTTTTGCTTGTTGTACAAGCTTTTTTATAGTGGAAAGTGCAACAAAACGAGATTTTGAAGAGTGGTGGTATTTAGAAGAAAGTGATATTTTTTGTCAAAAAAAAATAAATAAATAAAAAGTGGGTCCAACAATTTGAGCTAACTGGAGCTGCAATTTAGTATAATGGGAGGCCAAAAGGCCTCAACAACCCATGAATTCTTGGGTGTTTCTAGATACATTGGTTTGCCTCTGGAAATTCGATAGCCTTAATAAATGACCAAGAAAGGGGGGATTTCATCTTGTTAGGCTTATTGATTTAAGTAATGTTCTTCACTACGATCACTACAGAAACTCAAAATGGTTTTCTCCAGCCCTCTTTGATTCAGCTGCTATTTACTATCCCCCTTCACCCAGAATAGTTATGACCTGCTGCTTTGGGACAAAAGGGTTGACACATATTTGTTGAATTTTACCCTGTCATCGTTCTCAAAAGCTAGTGAAACTCTGGGGACCCTCTGAGAGAGAGAGAGAGGAGTGAGGGAGATGAAGAAAATTTTGAGGTGCTTTTTGCCATTTTGTGGTGATGTATTATGTAATCCAAGTTCATTCCTCCACAATCAAATGTTATTTTTGATGATTGATCCTGCAGTAAAATTCATAAAGTATATGCTACTTTTGCAAATTTTAGGAAGTCATGGAAGCTTCAGTATTGGGCTTACCAGGTACTATTATTGTCACTGGTAATTCTGGAGCCCAGAGAGGGAAAGATCATTACAGTTGACCTAGTGATTCGATAATGTTGTTCAACTTGGTTGACTAAGGGGCTGTTTGGTTCGTTTCCATAAAATAATGGAAATGGAATCCAAGGCAAATAACCATTTCCAAAATTTTTTTTGGATCATTCAGTAATCCATAACTTGTGTTTGGTATAAAATGATGAAGTGAAGAATAGGAAAGCATTTCCAAAACTCATGTTTGTTTCATTACCAAAAAATTTAAGGAGTTGTGAGAGTAATTGATGAGTTGTCAGATTTCCAGCCCATTTCAGAGCTTTAAAAGAGGATTTGGCTTTTCCATAAAGTGTGTTGCCATGTCGGCTTTTAAGAAATGCATTCTTAAAAAAAGTTGAACCAAATGACAGGTTTGGAATCTAAAAATATCAAAAAACCTACTTTTTGTTCCAAAACTGCATGATTTCCAAAAATTTAGCCGAACCAAACAGCCCCTAAGTGCACATCCTAACTTGGGTCATTTCTCAACCCTTTTCCACCCTCTTTTACTTCATTTTCTTCCTTTTTATTGCCCTTAGTTCCCTTTAAACCATATGTTGCTGGGTTCGGTATTTACTTTAAATGGTCATTCCATGTTAATTGACGAGTTAGTCTTCTGATTGTGCTGTGAAAGGAGAATTTCTTGATACTGCTACACGTTTTTCTTTTTCCATGCTGCATTATCCACATCTTCAGGTCATTTTACTTCTCCACTTAAAATATTTTGGTCCTTTTTCTTCTGCCTAAATGATAGCTGATGATATTATACTCCATACACACACCAGATTCTTACCTCATGAAAATACTAATCGGTATTATGGGGCACATTTTCTTACTATTCAGGTGGTTAACTTTTCTATTTATTATTCTATTTTGTTGCATTATATGTGGAATTACTCAAGGACTTGCTGATTTTATTTTACGTGTGTTTGTATGAACTCTTACCTCTTATACACTTTTGATCATAGGGTCCAAATGGACGCAAAATTTGACCAGCACGCGGAAGTTTCAAATCTCTTACCTGAGGGTACTGATAAAGATTACGTGGATTGGTCTGAGAAGGATAGTACTTCATCAAGCTCTAACCGTTCAGATGATGGCTCAAAGAATTTCAGTATGTCATATCATAGGACGAACCATAGTAGTATAGAGGATGTAATTAGTGGGGCAACACACGTAACTCATCCTGGGTATACTTATACGGTTAATTCATGTTCATCACAGGATGTAAGAGGGGGTATTTCCTCAAATATTCAAACCAATGATCTCACCTATAATGTGTGTTATAATGGGCAATCGAGTGATTTAGAACCAGTAGTAGTTCCATTCACTTCTTCTACTGATAACATAGAGAGTGATGTAGCTAACATAGAGAGTGATGTAGCTAACTTGAGAACACATGAGGAGTATAGAACTGGGTATGCTGCTTTTGAAGTTGATCATGTGAACACAAAGCATCATTCACGCTCTTCTAGCAATCATTCAGCTTCTAGTGGAGATATACCTTGTCCTGCTGCTACATATGCAAGTACATCTGACATCAACCTCAAAACAGAACCATCTAGAGTGCCATCACCTTCAAAACCACTCCCCAAAGTTGTTAGTAAGCAAGAAAGTATCAAGAGACATCACATAAGCTACAAAATTGGTGCATCAAAAAGCCATGTTGTTCAAGGGGTTCCCAGGGACAGTTCCTCTGGTTTCCTTGGCGTGGAGGTAGATGCTAGTTCAGCCGCTGCAGCTTCTGCTGCTGCTATGAAAGAGGCAATGGAGCAAGCTCAAGCTAGATTAAAGAGTGCAAAGGAATTAATGGAGAGAAAACGAGATAAACTCCACAGTCGTAAGAAGCTGGGCGTCAATGAAGGTGTAAACTATAATGAAAAGGAGGAGGGCAAACCTTCTATAGAAGAAAAAAGTTTCAGGGAAGTGGCATCGAAGAAAAACTTGTCAAACAAGGATAATGGAATGAAAGAATATGCTTTAGATGACATATGGAAAGTTATAAAGGCAGGCAAAGCAACACCAGATCATGAAGAGAAGGAAAGATATGTTGTATCAGCTGCACAAGGTCCTCGAGAGGGGCAACACAATGGATTTAAATCATCACAGATGTGCTACAAGTCCGAGGAGGTGTCTGGGGAATGGAAAACTGTGGAGCAATTCTATGAATTGGTAAGCAATGAGAAGAAGTCTAGAGTTGTCAAAGAGGCCTCCAAGCAGGATATTGAAGAGAAACCAGAGGCAACCACAAAGATCAATGAAATCAAAGAGAACTATCCTCAAAATGATGAATTAGTCAGTGAATTTAAAAGGAATGTGCAATTGCATAAAGTTAGTGAACCTATCAAGGATAATGAAATTGGTGACAATTCAAAAGCCTGTAATCTGATTAACAATGAGGAAATCAGAAAGACACCAGAGGAAGTTCCACAGACATGTGTATTAAAAGGAAATAAACAAGAAGAATTCCCTAGTTCTCATGACCAAATTTTTGATAAGAAGCTCCAAACATCTCAAGATGCCCTTTCCAGTGGAGAGGAAGTAAAGAAACCAAATATCATCAAGGAGGCTTTTTGTGGACAGAATGAAATGAATATGGTATCTTCTAGTAATGCTCTTAAACTTGAGGAGATTTGTCATGTTGATGAAGTAAACAGGCAGTTGCACACTGCAGAAGAAGGTACTGAACTTATCGACAACGAGAAGAAACTCAGTGGAACAAATGTGACCTGTGCGTCACATGAAGGCGATGAGAAGCTAAAGATGTTCAGGAGAAGAGTTGTGCAGCATGAGAATGAGAATGAAAATGAAATGAAAGCTAACTCTAGAACCTTTCTCAGCGAAGCAGATTTCAAAACTGTTGAACTTGAAGAGGCTTATCAAGATGAAAATCCTGAACATGCAAGGGTGAATAATAAAGAAATTGATTCTGAATTGGAAGGTACTAATTCAGATGTTGAGCACAGAGAGAACAGACAATTGAATGGGGCTGAAAATGCATGCATACTACTGAAAAATGATAGGAAAAGTGGTGTGGCTCAAGACAGCGATGAAGGGAAATCAAGTTCGTCATTGGGAGACACTGTAGATCCAGAAGCTCAAGTGGTGCAGCAGAATCAGAAGAAACAGAATGCAGATCAAGAGCCTCCAATGGTGGAAAACAATGCAGGAGCTTTGAGAGGTGATCTTGCAAAGCGCGAAAATGGAAGTTCTAAAGAAAGCAATGCCGCCCTTGGTTCAGAGAAACCACATCACCAAGTTGGTGCACCACAAGAGGTTTTCCATAGGGCTACTGGCAAGAATGTGGAAGGTGTCCCTCAAGGATCTAGAGGTGAAAAGGAGGATCTAAGAAATACAACTAAAGTAGTTTGCCAGATGTCTCAAAGTTCATCACTTAATCCTCCAGAAAATTCACGTAATCTAGTGTCTCAGAAATCTAACACTGACTTACATAAAAGAGAAAAATTGGAAAGAGAAAAAACAAGTGATAGAGAAAGAGAACATGAGCAAGAGCAGGCAAGAAAATTAGAGGAAGAGACTTGCTGTTGAAAGGGCAACACGTGAAGCACACGAACGAGCACGCGCTGAAGCCCGGGAGAAAGCGGAAAGGATAGCAGTGGAAAGGATTACTGCTGAAGCCCGTCAAAGAGCATTCGCAGAAGCTCGAGAGAAAGCAGAATTGGAGAAATCCTTAACTGAAAAGGCTTTAAAGGAAGCTAAATTAAGGGCAGAGCGTGCTGCAGTTGAGCGAGCAACAGCGGAG
>NC_033794.1:131700867-131724702 GCF_001876935.1 Asparagus officinalis | reverse complement strand
AGAAAGCGCTCGCCGAGAAAGCTGCTGCCGATGCTCGAAAACATGCAGAACGATTCAGCGCTATTTCTAGGGATAAGGGCAGGAAAGACAATGAAACGGGAGACTATTGCAGGGCAAATGACAAGGAAGATAAGGAGATAAGGCTAAAGTCCAATTCTTCTGTAAGTAATAAACCTATTGTCCAAGTTCCACTATGTGCGTCTTTTCAACACACTATGCTTCATTCTCATGCATTATGGTGGTTCATGCAGGATGCACATGATGTGAGGTTTCACAGTGCAGGATCTTCTGCTAGTTGGCAAAGACATACAGATTCTTCTGCTCGTGGTAATATTTGATTCTGGAAATTATTCTTGTTTGCACATTTGAGAGTAAATCATGAATGTGCTCTTAAACCTTTTGAGAGCAATTCTTGTATTTCCTCTTAAATATTTTGAGCAAGAACAAGCTAATTTGATGCATGCAATTACTTTTTTCTTTTCAATAAACTTTATTCATACTATTTAAATTAAAGAAGGTAAATTTAAATGCAGGCGAAGTTGCATCTCCTTTAAGGTGTAAGGCAAGGCTTGAGAGGCATCAACGGACCGTCGAGCGTGCGGTATTTTGAAGCTCACATGCTTTATATTTTGCAGGCAAATTGTTTACCGGGTGCAAAGTTGGATTGTCCTTCTCTGACATTTTACAATTTTCTTTTCAGGCCAAAGCTCTTGCGGAAAAGAATATGCGAGATATTCTTGCTCAAAGAGAGCAAGCTGAGAGAAATGTAAGATCATTTCATCATAAAACACTGCAAAATCTAATAAGTTTGCACTCCGTTTCTGATCCTAGATCAAACAAATGTTGCAGAGATTAGCGGAAACATTGGATGCTGATGTTAGGAGGTGGTCAACTGGAAAAGAAGGGAATCTGAGGGCATTGCTATCAACATTGCAATATGTATGCATTGTATTTCATGCTTTTTGTTTTGGGTGGTTTAAGCCAAAGAGTTTTTAGTTTTATGGCTTTCCATTACCTATTTCTTTACTGTACTTTAAAAACAAGTCAAGCGACTTTAGCCTGTCACCCATGTCTTAGTTAGAAAATTTGGGATTTAGAGCCTGTTTGGCAACTCATCAAAATGTGACTAGGATCGATCCTCGTCCCGTTTTGTGGTGAAGGGTTTGGCAAAACATTATAATCTGGCAAAACATTATAATCCAACTTTACCGAGCCAAAAAGACCACCTTTATGGGATTAAGTGAATACCACGACCCCATTGGTTTTCAGATGTTCAGTTGGGGAAATCCGGATTAGGGAAAACCTGGTTGAATGTTTGGTCAAACTGACCCTTAGATGGAAAGGCTGTGCTAGTTGTATGTCAAGGATTCCTCATTCCTATTTGACCTTTGCACCGCTGAGATCCTCTCATGCCTTCCTCTTGATGCCGACATCCTCTGGAAGCCTAATGTTGTTCCATCCAGCCACTCCGGCTGTCTCCTGCCTGTTTCTCCTGTCAGTACTCAAAGTCCATCTCATATTCTTTTACTACTATATTACTGATAACCTGTATATGGCGAGCAAAGCTTCTTCTTTTCCTTTACTTCTCTTTTCTTTTTCTTTTTTATAACCCTTTTCATTTTAGATTTTGTTGCAACGTGCACATTGTTTGTAAATATTATGATATGTATGAACTAGTGTACATTTGTCACTAAGAGCTTTTCAATTTTAACCCAAATCGCAGATCCTTGGACCTGAAAGTGGCTGGCAACCAGTACCTTTAACAGATGTTATTACTGCTGCTGCTGCTAAAAAAGCTTATAGGAAGGCTACTCTTTGTGTCCATCCTGACAAGTTGCAGCAAAGGGGTGCTAGTATTCAACAGAAGTACATATGTGAGAAAGTATTTGATCTTCTTAAGGTATGTCCTCGTTTGTATTGTTTTGTGGTATGACGCTAGTTTTATGTAGAGATCATTTTATTTCCCATTATTGTTCGTTTTCATGATTTTCTGGGATTGGCAATATAACTAAAAAAAAAAAAAAAATCAAGATGTCAGTGAATAATTGTAATTTCCATAGAGGGGACTAAAAAGGATCTGATGCTGATGCAGGAGGCGTGGAACCGATTCAATTCAGAAGAGAGGTAGCAAAATAACAGCGGACATCGTGGATTTCAAATTACTACCTGGTATTTGTAGTGACTTTAAGCTAAACAGGTTTAGTTGCGATTATATAATGACTATTCATTTTGCAGTATTGTAAACGCTATATCCCATTCTTCCATTTTGAAAAATTTCTTTATCACACTGGCATTACTCTGACCTTACTGTTATAAGTATCTAAAACACAAGCTGTACTGTGTCTTTTGCTAGCTATTAACCATGAGCATTAAGAGTCAACCTTTCTCATTTGTACTCGCTGTTATTGGATGTGTCTAGTCGTGCAAACCTATCTACTTCTATATTTCAAAATTATTATTGCATTTTGATTGTTTCATCTGTATCTTTGTACACATCTTATAAACAAATAAAATGGTGAAAATGAGTTCCTATAAAGCCTGTGCGCTAACTGAGCGATGTTGGCCGTATCGTCAAGTAACAAATTTGACTCTCTTATCAGTGAGGTATGGTATTTGTTGGTGGTGGACTCTCGGTAGGGATTTTATCATTGTGATTTTGTTGGTGGGCGGGCACCTAAAGGTTGCTGGAAGCTCTTGAAGCTCGCTCTTAATAATTAGTCACTGTTCAAACTTGCGACTTTTCTTTTACTCTCACAATCGGATCAAATGTCACTTGCCAAACCCAGCGGTAGTTTTTGGTGGGCTGGCGGTGGCACTTCGTACCAGATGCACACGGTAGCTGATACTGAGGTTAGCATGAATTGCGAGGAGATTATTAGACCGTTATTGATGATTATCCTTGCCCATTTCAATTAGACAATAGTCAATTAGACAATAGTAAGCTCCATGTGTTATATATGTTGTTGTTCGTGACTATTTTTTTTCACCCCCTGAAGTGAAAAGTGAGAGTAAGAGGAATATTTGGAGTAAAGTGTGGGTAAGAGGATTTTTTGGAGTATGTGATGATAATAATATCAGGAGTGTGTGGCTGTTGTTATATATGTACTTAAACTTAGGTAGGAAATAGTCTCTTCATAAGCGTATGGGATTCCAACGCTGATTCCAATTAGCGGCCTATTACAATGAACGACGACGACAACAACAAACAACACAGCTTACAAGCGTTCGTAAAGTCCTAATAATTAGGTTTATCTCGCAGGATTCAGCCGCATGCTCTTGGCTTCTTTCTCACAGTAACTTAATAAATAATAAGACAATTCCATGCGCTCAGTGTTGCGTGGGTACTTTCAATTGATTGCCGTTCCCGAACAGAGAAAAAAGTGAAAGGTAAAAAGGAAATAGGCCCGGTTTTTTGTTTTGACCCCCTCCGTGATTTGCTCCCCATTCTCGCCGCCTTCCACGCCCCTACTTTCACCCATCCCCAAAATAAAAGGGAAAATTATAGGGGGACACCCCCAACCATATCTCAAACCACACCCATTTTCTCATATGCTATAGTACATCGAGTCCCATATGAGATTTTAAAATTTTAAAATCTCATGTAAGGTCCGGTGTACTGTAGCATATGAGAGATGATGTATGGTTTGGGATGTGGTTGGGGGTGTGTCCCTATTGCCACCCAATAAAAGGTTGCAATTTTGCTGAAGTCCAGGACTCTCCGTCCTTTTCCTTTTTATATTTATATTAATTTTTAAGGACGGAGTTGTTTAATTCATTTTGAGATTTGTGTTGAGTGCCATAACGAAAGTCCACATCAACAATTTTGGAAAAAACCAAAAGGGTTAACCAGTGTGTTTGGTAACCAAAGTGTTTCTTTTTAAAGTGTTTTTTTTAAAACACCATACCATGGTGTTTATTTTTCAAACTTGTTTTTAAAATACCATTTATAGTTATTATTTATATAGGGCGACGTCCTTAGCTGCGGCGAACGGTCTGGAAGGGCGCGACCGCCGGCGAGCGCTGAGCGGCGATGACCGGCAGGCGACGGGCGAGCGGGCGATACAGGCGGGCGGAGTGACCGGCTGGTTCGTCCCGACAGATGACCTGTCAGGCCGACGAGTGTTCGGGCAGACGACCACTCGAGCGGGCGGCGGGCTGTTGGTCCGATGGGTGGCGTGGGCCCGGCGGCGAGTGGCGGGCAGCTGGCGTCGGTAGGCGGCGGATGAACCGAAAGGGCAGGCGGCGTCCGGCGATGGCGGCCGGCGGGAGGGGCGGCGGCGGTGGCGGTCGCCAACGGGAGCAGCGGCGCTGCGGGCAGTAAGAGGTGGCGGCGGGTCCGGCGGTGCGACAGCGACGGGTGTGGCGGCAGACGGCGACGCCGACGAGCAGCGGCGGCGCGACAACGGACGGCCGACGGGCAGTGTGGCCGGCGGCGGTGGCGTAGGCGGCGGCAGCATCGGGTTGTGGCGGGCAGGCGACGAATGGCCAACGAGCACGGCGGCGGCGGCGGCGGCGACCGACGGCATGCTTAGGATGAAAAATGGGCAGGCAGGCGACGGCGGACAAGGCGGCGGGCAGCGGAAGGCGCGGGCGGTAGCGTGGGCTTTTTGTGGCGGTGGCGGTGGGTCGCGGACGACTGACGAGCAGTGCGGCGGCGAGCGAGCGGCGGACGGGCGGTGGCTTAAATGAAAAAACGGAATCTCAAAACACATTTTTGGTGTTTTAAGAAAAGCGTTTATTTTTTAGATTTTGTAAAGGGTCAAGTTAAAAAATCGTCCCAGTTGCCAAACACGTTTCATTGTTTTTTTTTGAAAAAAAACAAAAATGGCAAAAACGACATGGTTACAAAACGCTCCCTATATGCTATTAATAATTCTGCTTGCTATGTCAGTTCACAATGTTTTGTTGTTAGCCATGGATGATCGGACACGTCATGTCAGGTATGTCACCCAATTACGCAAAGAAATGCCAGCTTTCATTTATATCTGATTGGCTGGTTTCCTAAAATCAAAGAAAAGAAAATAGGACCCTGGAAATCATTAAAAGTTGATTTCCATCCATTTCTATCCTTAAAAATCATCTGTATCATCCAATAATACGATGACAACTCATTTCTTTTCTTACTTTTAATAATGAACCAAACACAAGAAATGAGTAACATCATCCATTTCATCTCATCTTAGCTCAGCTTTAAACATGAGTCACATCATTCAATAATACGGTGACAACTCATCTCATTTCATTAAAATTTGATTTTTATCCATTTCCTAAAAAAAACCATGAAATGAGTTTTTCTAAATATGAGTCACATCATCTAATAATATAATGACAACTCATCTCATCTCATCTTTTTTGCTTAGTTTTAAGAATGAACCAAACATAAGAAAAAAACCTATTATAGATAATAAATTCCTTATAACTAATTTCTCCATTTTTTTAGCCAACCAAACAACTTCAAAACAGGTCATGAAATTTGTTTCTTAAAAAATCACTCACACCATCCTATAATACAGTGACAACTCAATCTCATCTCATCTCCTTTCCCACTTTTAAGAAGTGAACCAAACACAAGAAAAGAACCTATTATAGGAAATATGTTTCTTTTTCTTTAATTTTCTTTTTTTAGCCAACCAAACAACCCCAACGAAGTAGAGAGATGGAAATAATAATAAACTTAAAAAAATAAACAGAACGAGTAACATTTTATTTTTCTTTCTTTTTACCTAAAATGAACTGATATAGGGGTGAGCACGGTTCGGTTCAAACCGAAAAAACCGACCGATCCGACCCGAACCGACCCGAAAAAAGCGGTTTTATGAGTAAGACGGTTCGAGTCGGGTTGACAATTTTTCAAACCGACCCGACCCGAACCAACCGAATATATTTGTGCTTTTGATTTGTGGGTTTACTGCTGTGTTCGATCACCATGAATAGCAGTTGCAGGGAATTGATTCATACATAACCAATGTTCTAATGAGTTAGCTCCTTTTTTTGTCTCCACAAAGACCAAAGTCAAAACTTGCTGCACAAAGACAAAGCAAGTCCGTTACTAAAAAATCACAACATCAGAGTCTAGTATTTAATCCAAAAGGACAAGTTACTTCACTTAAAAACAGTATACATACATGAGCAAGAATAATAAATTGAAGTGAAGTTAAAAAACAAATACATGCTGGCATAGGGTAATAATAATATATAAAAGATAAATTGAAGTGAAGTTATACATGATGAAGTTAGAACCGAACAAACCGAACCGAACAGCACCGAACCAATTTGTAATGGTTCGGTTCGGTTTTGAATTGTAGATGGTTTGATTCGGTTATTCAAATTTTGGTAAAAACCGACTCGAACCGAGCCGTGCTCACCCCTAAACTGATAAGCCTACAGAGGACATAGTCGGCTCTTTCCAAGAAAGAAAACAGCGGTGGTGGTTTCCTTCCGTTCCGAGCCATTTAATTTAATTAACTAGTGTTATCCTCCTCCTCAAAAACAGAGCTCCCCGTGATCACGACGCGACACGCGGCGGCCAGAAAGAGGCACGTCGCGGTCGGGACCCCACAACGTGGGCAGCACATGCGGGTGCGTCTCATCAACGTCGACCCGAATCCGTTTTGGGCCCAACCGTACCGTGCCGCTTCCGGTGATCCCACGCGCGGTTTGGAAGTCGGTGGTCTGCATTCCCCATTTATCCATTCTCATTTTATAGCGCGGTTTATATACTGTAATACTTTCCCGCGCTCAAAAGCTCACGGCGTGAAAGGGAAGGTGACTGGCCGTGATTGTCGGCAAAGACCGGCAGGAGGCCTTTTTATTTTTAACCATGTTACTGTGTGTTACCTTTGTAAAAGTTTGGTTCTTTTCTAGCGGATGGAAAATGACGAAGGCATTCGACAGTCTATCCATTTTAATAGATGCATGCTATATATTTTTTGTGTCCTTATAAAAATTTATGAAGTAGATACGAGGTAGCTGAATACTGTTTTCCATCGGCACGGACTGTATACATAGGAAAAATTTCATTTCCGTCGGAGAAATCGGTGAAGAAAAATGTCTCGGTGATTAATTAAACTTGTGATTTTATTTACATGTTTGTGAATTTGTTATTAATATGACAATTTTTACATATTGTTTTCTTAGCATCCCTTACTTTCTTTATACATAGAAGCTTTTGTGTTAGGGTATACGTCAACAAGAATGTCTCGAACGGAGACGTAATACACACCCAAAGGATTTTGGAATCACAGAATAAAGTCTCTTCAGGTATCCCATAACTGAGAGCCGCGGATGGCCCGCAGTTGATCAAGTATACAGCAGTATTAACAGCTTCGGCCCAAAAACTCTTGGGCAATCCGGAGTGGATCCTCATACTTCTGACGCGCTTCAAGATAGTGTGATTCATACGCTTCGCCACTCTGTTGTGCTGAGATGTGTATGGGACGGTCTTCAGTTTTCTAATCCCATGGGACGAGCAGAAGTACTCGAACTCCTGGCTGCAATACTCGCCTCCATTATCAAACTTTAGGCACTTCAGCTTATTGCCTATTTCATTCTCCACACAGGCAAGCCACTTCTTGAAGATGATGAAAACATTTGACTTGTGCTTCAAGAAGAACACTCACAGTTTTCTAGTAGCAACATCAATGAAAGAGACTAAGTAAAGATAGTTGCCAACAAATGGGATTTGCGCAGGTCACCATACGTCGGTGTGTACCAACTCCAATTTTTGCAGTTTTGGAGTTGAAACTCACATTCTTCTGTTTGCCTAGGATGCAGTCCTCACAGAAAGTCAGATCGATCTTGTTCAGACCCGAAAGCCTCTCTCCCGCGACCATAATCTGCATCCCCTTCTAGCTCATGTGGCCAAGTCGCCGATGTCAAGTCATGCAGTCGGCAGATGATGATGATGTTTGTCCTGAGGCAAGCAAGCGGTCGATCTTCCCATTGGCGATGTAGAGAGTCCCCTCGCGTCTGCCGTGTGCCACCACCAGGGCACCTTTGGACACCTTCCAGCTTCCCTGCTCGAAGGATACTCTGTAACCGGAGTCGATTAGTTGCCTGACTGATATAAGATTCCGCCTGATATCTGGTACATGCCGAACGTTGTTCAGCGTTAAGGTGGTCCCGCCCTCCATCTTGAGGGTATAATTTTCCTTCCCGGAAACCTTGCAAGGTTGATCGTCGCCAAGATAGACTGTCCCCAAGGCCTTCTTCACGAACGATGAAAGCAGCTTTTGTTGTGAGATTGCATGGAAAGATGCGCCCGAGTCGATGACTGTAAGCAGTCTAAAAATTACTATAGATAACTAATCCCCATCAAACACCAATGATGAAAGTTACAATCTGACAACTTCCACATAAACAGACAAAGGTTATAATTTGAAAACTTTTACGTAGATCGATGAAGGTTACAATCTGACGACCTTCACAATAATTGATGAAAGCTCTAATTCAACAGCCTTCACAATCAACATCGGGAGTTACAATCTGATGACTCTCATATTTTCAAGAAGCCAAGACGAAGGTTACAAGATGACGATCTTTGCAACGCTCTAGTAAAAGAGACTATAAATTTACGGTCTCTTCAAATCAAAATACAGATATCTCTCAAACCGTAAGGAATTTGACGAAACGGATGGGAGCAAACCGAACCCTACGATTGGGTTTGGTCGGCTCCGTCTTGTCAAGATAGTCAATTTTTATATATAATTCATCTAATTCCGAGTTACGGTTTGAAAGTTATGACCTGTTCTTCGCAGCAAGTTATGTTCTGAAGCCCGTTTGCAAGACCGGGCTTCGCCTGAACATTGGTCTTCGCCTGAAGCTCACCATGCTCGCCTGAGGCTCGCCTCTGCGTTCCAAAGTCAAGACGTAGAGTTCATCTCTGTGTCCCAACAACAAAACGCAGGGTTCATCACTGCGTTCTGGATCCAAACGCAGGGTTCATTGCCGTGTTCCAGACTCAAAATGCAGAGTTCGTGGCTGCGTTCCAGACTCAAAACGCAGAGTTCGTGGCTGTGTTCCAGACTCAAAATGCAGAGTTCGTGGCTGCGTTCCAAACTCAAAACGCAGAGCTCATTGCTGCGTTTTTAGGCTCAAATGCAGAGCCCAACTCAGCGTCCCAGGTCCAGAACACAGAGTTCGTGTCAAAATACGGATTTTTGTGTTTGACTGGTTCAAACAAAACCTGAACAGTTTCAAAACTGTTTTTTCCACTTAATGGGGGTGGTTACACCCCATAAACCCTCATTAAGGAGAGATTTAAGGGGGGCGGTTACACCCCATAAACCCTCATTAAGGAGCAAATCAAGGGGGCGGTTACACCCCTTAATCTCCTATAAATAGCTAAAATTTCAGCTTAGTGAAAGGCTCTCTCTTCTTGGATCGGCTGGTTTTGGGGAGACCAGAAAATCGCCTAAAGAGATCGGTATTTTTGCATAGGAAATCAATCTTTGGAGATCAATCTTTTTGGGGATCCAGATTTTGAAGATCGGCACTTGGAGATCTTGAAGCATTTTTCAGTAACAGAGATCTTGGAGTTGTTATCCTTGGCTTATTAACCGATTTTTGGTTCAAATCAACTCTTTGACAGAGTTTTAAACTTGTTCTGAGTTCCTAAACTCGTCAAGAGTTCTGTTCAACTTGCCACGCAAGTTCGTCCAAGACTTCGAGTTAAGAGGCGAAGACAACGTTCCACGAGGTGAATCGTTCGAATCGTCAACAGAAAGCGAACTTGACGCAAGCATTCGAGAGAGGCATTCCATCGACACCAAGAAGAACCCAGGTTAAACAAAGAGAATGATCTCTGTCGATCTTTCTCTCTTTTGTAAATCGGAAAACAGATCGAGAAGATTTGTAATTTCTTTTCTAAGTCTGTTAGAAAAAAGTTGCATCGAGAGAATTGTAATTAATTCTTTTTATGAGCCTGTCAGAGAGAATAATACAAATTTAATTCTTAATTGTCTTTTTCGAATTTTCCCACGAAATAGACCCACGCCTCGCTTTTGTCTTCTAGGGATAGGAGAAGCGCATCCGAATCTGTTTCGTGCATGAGATTGGTTGCACCGTCAGCCTGATCATCCACTGCTAATGATGGAACAGAAACTCTGCAGTCCCGTGCAAAGTGACAATTCTTTCCACATCTGAAGCACTTTCCTTCACCGTAACCATTCGGGTTCGGCCTTTTAGACTTCCCTCTGGACTTTGATCGGCCTCGTCGTCCCCTACCCTTCTTCTGTGCACGTCCTCGGGCCTCGACATGCAGAGCACTCCCACTGCTGGAGGTCTCAGTTGCTGAGACTTTGCGATGAGATTCTTCATCCAGAATTGACCCAATCACCGTGTCGAGCTTCATCTTGTCATTGCCATTGGCGTTGCTTACCGCCATCACCATATTCTCCCACGAATCTGATAGACAAAAAAGTAACAGAAGAGCTTGGATCTCATTGTCGAACTTGAGATCTACTGCAGCAAGCTGTTGCACCACAGCCTGAAATTTGTTCAAGAAGTCCGCCACGCGAGCTCTTTGCTGCATCTTTAGATTGAATAGCTTCTTCATCAGGTACACCTTAATTGAAGCAAACGGCTTCTCATACAATGCCTCCAATGCCTCCATCAACTCCTTGGTGGTGGTCACATGCGAGACGTTGTAAGTCACATGTTGGTGAAGGTTGAGCCTGATGGTGGTAAGTGCTTTACGATCGAGCACCTTCCACTTATCGTCATCCATCTTCTCAGGTTTCTCCGCCTCTCCTTGGAGGGGTAGGAAGAGATCCTTCTGGTATAAATAGTCTTCTATTTGCATCATCCAATACCTAAAATTTTGGCCGCCGAACTTCTTAATTCGAAGCCTGTTGTCTTCAACCGTAGATCCCATGGCGAACGATTACGTCTTTCCTGAACTGTATTTATAAATAGTAACAATACTTATGAATAGTACCGTACTCGTGAATAGTGCCTAGTGCCTTTAAAGAGTAAATGATAATTTAACTTATTTTCTGATGTAGAGGATCCACTTTTAGTGACAACCACAGAGCATACGATAAGCAGATATATGTACTCTAAGTTAGGCTCTGATACCAGTTGTTAGGGTATACGTCAACAGAGTTGTTTCTCTCGGAGACGCAATACACACCAAAAGGATTTTGAAATCACAGAATAAAAACACAAATTCAATCACAGTACTCACAGATATAACGTGGTTCACTCTTACGGTGCTACTCCACAGTGCAACGACGATGCGCAGTTCTTTTATATTCCAAAAAAATTAGATCAAAGAGAACACCCTATCTTGATCAAGATACACTCAAAGTATTCTCACAAACTCTCTCCTTGATATTAAGAAAAAACTCTCTATTTTTCCTTTCTCTCACTTTTCTTTAAGAAGAGTTGTTTCTGGGATGAATTTTCCTGAAGAGTTTTTTGGCCTTATTTATAGTGTTTGGAAAACTATATGCACTAATAAAATATTATTAGTGATGGGACCCGCTACCTTTCTTTTTCAAACTTTTCGGCCACCGTTTTTCTTTGTCATTGTCAAAAAGGTGGGGCTACTTTTTTGTTTTTTCATACATTTATATAGAAGGAGATCCTATGAAGACATATTCTTTGTAGCATAGGATGCGATAATCTTTTTTATCGTTAGATTTGACATCAAGACTAAAATCATAGGATTCCAAATTCATATCTCACACTCACAAGAAAGGCACAAATCACACATTGAATTCCTATTTCCTATGTAAAATCCCTAAACATGTGTCTGGATAGGAGGTAGAAGAGGGTAAGGAGGGAAGTGGGCATATAAGGTCATGTTTTGTTCGGTCCAAAAAAAAAAAAAGGAAAACATCCTAAAAATAATTTCTAGAAAAATAAAATTTATCACTTTTCTAATATTATGGACCACTTTCAATATTTGTTTCAAGCTTGTTGTCTGGAAAGTGAGTTCCCAAATCATCATCCCACATCACTTTTCTGGAAAAATTCATTACCTAAATTTTTAAGAGAAAATGAGCTGTAGTTGGTTAAAATGAAATATTTTAGGGGTTTTTGGCCAAGGTGGCATTTCATATGTGTATGTTTGGCTGAGGTGGCATTTCATATGTGTATGTTTTCCTATTTTTTAGACAATGAACCAAACTATTGAAATGTATGATTTTCTAGGAATTGAGGCTATTTTCGCCCGAACCAAACAATAAAAACCCATTTCTAGGAAGTGGCTGGTAAAATATAAAAAATAAATTCCCCAACCCCCCTCAATTAGGTTTTCTCATGGTGCGGTTTTTGAACCAAATAGTCACTAACTACATTTGGAAGTTTTACCCCCCCACCCCACAGAAAAAAAACACACACATGAGGATTGTCTATATCATCGAGGATCAATGACGGCTAAGTTTTTATCATGAAGCTCTTCTTTTCCTTTCCCCTTCCTTTACTAGAACACCCAAACGTAATAAGTAATTTCCCTCCATTTTTTTATTTATATTTTCTCTTCCCTTGGCTACTTTCTCTTCCCCTATTTTATCTTCCCTCTCCTTTCTTTAGTGAACTCCCGTGGTATAAGAATCTGAAATCCTCTCTTTTATATATACACTAGTGTGCACCCCGTGCAAATCACGACCTCCATTTTTTTATTTCCGTTATACTAATTCTGTGTTTAATATAGTTTTTGTATGTGCTACAGTAACATTTTTAAATGCTACAATATCCCGACTGCGCTACACTAATAAACGCTACGGTAATTTATGTAGCAATGGTAGTGAACATTGGATCCTCCTGTTCGTACTACAGTAACATTACTGCTACAGTAATTTACTGTAGCATGAATAGTTAATCTTAGATCCTCCCATTGTTATTGAGGAATAGATAAGAAAAATTGTCAGCGCGCGTTATCAATTACTTTACATTTTAACTTCATTTTCATCCATTGTCAGCGAAATTCTGAAAGACGTAGTCTTCAGGAATCAGTATGTACTATTCAAGGACCAGGAAAACATCACAACTTATGAGCTGCACGCATGGTGTCAATTGAAGATTTGAAGGTTCATGTTTAAACAGTGCTGCGTCAATAATTTCATGACACTGTCACCGCAATAGGAAAGAGGAAGAAAAAGACTTTGGTCTGATAACCGAGCCCAGCTAAGCCTACTTGGCGCCTAATTAGGTCGACCACCATCGACATTTGGGGCTCGCTCCTTGTTAATTTATTTGATTTTGTTTTTTTAAAGGTTCATTAGTACGGGTTCTCATTCCTAGGTTGTGCATCAATCCGCCAAAATTTGTGGAGTGTGTTGTTGAATATTTAGGACCACTGGCACTACATATGCAAGTGTTGAGAATTTTTTTTTTTTTTTTTTGGTTATGGTGATAGAATTTGTTAGATGATATTATTCCTCTAGGTACACCCAATTTAAGTAGAGACTTTTCCCAAACTTCACTCCGACTAAAATACAGAGAAGTTATTCCCAACATCTCAAAGAAGCAAAGAATCATTTCTTTCCAAAATTCCCTTGTTCGTAGATTTTGCTTTTTTTCCTCCTCATAGTGGGCCACTAGTATAAGTAGCTTATTTTCGTAATTAATCTGCAGCTTAAGTAGAATCTGAGATTGATTAATTAGTCTGAGATTTCTGCAATTATGGCCTGGTAACCTTGGCATAACTGCTTTGGATCCGTTGAGTATAATCTAAGTTGTCTTCAATTGCTATTCACATACATGTATTTTTTTTACTAGAAATGAACAAAGTATGATGAAAGGTATTAAAAGGTGCGTATACACAGTATTATCGTAACTCAACAAATATTAAAATGAGAAATACTTAAATTGCCTCAACCTGAAATTTTAAATAAGGTTTAAACAAAAATCATTACTCTAAGAATGAAATCGAATAAAATCATAAGGATCAGCTAGGATATGGTGCTTCAAAGGGTAAATTTTACAAAATTTGAAAAAAAAAGTATGGCTCGTTTTAAGATAATCTCCCAAAAGCTGTGGGTTTTTTATCTGGAAAAAAAGATCCAGGGGAAAAAAAATCATGATTTTGAGGGTTAAATTGCGTTTGCACACTTTCTAAAATTTTCTGTAAGTAGGCCAAACCTCCTGGCGATTTTTGTGAAGTCTACCGTATTTAACTTGGTAAAAAAAAAAAACTTCAACAAATACATTTAACTGCTACCAAAAATATCAGCTTTTTGGCAGCTTTCCCACCAAAATCACCTCTTAAAAAGATGATTTTGGGGGAAAGCTGTCAAAAAACTGACATTTTTAACAGCTTTCTCCTCTTTTACCACCGAAAAAAAACCTATCCAAACAGCCCCAACCCACATCCTCATTTATGTTGAGCGGGCGGCTGTTGCCTCACATGAAAGCCTATCAGTTGAAGCCAACCAACTAAATGTCTTTTTAGCTCTCTGTGACTCCCTCCCTCCCTCCCTCCCCTATTAAAATGCGTCCACCTGCAATAATAAAAATAATAATAATAGAAGCTTCATAACTATTTGCTCTTCCCTAGCTCTCTCTTTTCTCTCTCTGCGACAAGATGAGGGGAGTGAGCTTATTATTACCGTCAATTTTCTTAGCGGCGGTGTTGCTGTTGAGGCAACGATGCGGGGTTGAGGCCGGAGGAGGGTTCATGAGGACTAACGGGCACCGTTTCAATGTAGACGGGTACCCGTTCTTTGCGAACGGGTTCAACGCCTACTGGCTCATGTGCTTAGGCTCCGACCCATCTCAGAGAGACAAGGTCTCCAACGCTTTCCGAGAAGCTTCAGGCCATGGCCTCACCGTCGCAAGGACCTGGGCCTTCAATGACGGTGGCCCAAACCCTCTTCAATCCTCCCCTGGTTCCTACAACGAGCAAATGTTCAAGGTACCGCGCGCGCAAATTAAACACCCCTCTTTTTAAAATTTTTTTTTTCCAGTTTTTAATTAATCGATATATATATATATTTTTGGTTTTGTGTCAAGGGGTTGGATTTTGTGGTATCTGAGGCTAGGAGGTACAAGATAAGGCTGATTCTGAGCTTGGTGAACAACTATGAGAATTTTGGGGGGAAGAAGCAGTATGTGCAGTGGGCGAGGAGCCAAGGGCAGAACATCGGCTCGGACGATGAGTTCTTCACGAACCCTCTTGTTAAAAGCTACTACAAGAATCATGTTAAGGTGAATTTATGCTGAATAATGAAATTTTCTGGTTTAATCTTCCAAAACTTTTGCTGAATAATGAAAATTCCAGTTTGTTGTTTTCCTTGGCAAGATTCCTCTCTTTTTTGTAAGCAGTGGATCAGTTCCATGGTTATGTTTAGTGAATAGGTGATGCTTAAAGACAGTAGTACATCTGCTTTATAATAAATGACAATAGACTATGCACAGGTCTTATCAGAATAGGGAAGAAGTTTCTGATACATGATTTCTTGATTTTTTTTTGTTTTTGCAGTTTTATGCAGAGGTAGTCTTATACCTTTTCTAATCTGTGTTGCCCTTTTATTTTGAGCAACTTTTTCCTACATATTAATTGTTTAGGCTGTTTAATCACTCCTATGTGAATAAAGAGTTAAGCTTCTTAATAGTGAACCTTACACAATATCTCACTCTCTTCTCGTGGGATTTGGAAAAACAAACCATGCTCCTCCTCTGGCTTACACAAGTTTTAAAGACTTAATCTTGCAACAACTTGCATCACGGTTTTACTCTTTTTAATTGTTTTGTTTTTTTTCTTTTGCGGTGAAGGCTGTGCTAACGAGAACCAACACCATAACTGGAGTTGCTTATAGAGACGATCCTACAATCTTTGCGTGGGAGCTGATGAATGAGCCCAGATGCCCTTCAGATACCTCAGGAAAAACCATTCAGGTTTGCGAAAAATCCCGTCTTAATTTGTATGATGAGTAACTCTTTACGTTTGCATTTTCTAAAACTTTTATCTTCTTTTGTTCCTGTCGTATATATGTACGTATATAGTCATGGATCACGGAGATGGCCGCTCATGTAAAGTCCATAGACGGCAACCACTTGCTTGAAGCCGGGCTTGAAGGATTTTACGGCCCGTCTTCGGCTCAAATGAATCGAGTCAATCCAGGATTTCAAGTCGGAACCGATTTCATCTCCAACAATCAGATCCCGGGCATCGATTTCGCCACCCTCCACTCGTACCCTGACCAATGGTAACAACACGTCGATATTGGGGGACCCCCTTATTTCCCTTTTAACTCATCTTCATAAATCTCGTGTAACAGGTTATCAAACACAAATGATCAGCAACAGCTTGCATTTCTCAACACTTGGCTCGACACCCACATTCGAGACGCCCGTAACATTCTCAAGAAACCGATATTTTTGACAGAGTTTGGGAAATCTTGGAAGGATCCTGGATACAGTGACTCCCAGAGGAACGCGATGTTTAATATCGTGTATGGTAAGATTTATAGATCGGCGAGAAGTGGAGGAGCGACGGGTGGTGGCTTATTTTGGCAGCTCTTGACCGAAGGGATGGATACTTTCAAGGATGGATATGAGATTGTTCTCGGTCAGGACCCGTCGACGACTAATGTTATCACTAGTCAGAGTCGAAAGCTTCGCTACCTTGGTAAGTTGTATGCAAGGATGAGGAATGTTGTGAGGATGAATAAGGCAAAGGAAATAAGGAGGAAGCAACGGCTGGATGCAAGCAGAGGGAAAGATGTAGGAAACTGATCAGCAGGCGTATAAGGTGTTAACTGCGTTGTTGTGTTGAGTGGGGTGAATTCTATACGGTGAGTGGGTGTTCTCTTTGAGATGTTTTATGTTTCATCCAAGAGAAGCAATTTCTAGTACTCTAGATCTTCTGATCATCAGATGCTTGAGTGAAAGGACTATCTGTGTTTGTTTCCTTTTTGTGTTATTGATGTAGTTATACCTTACTTTTTCGGTGTTCCGAAAATTACCATGCAAGTTATTTGATGTGCCAGTTTACTCAAATGGCCTGGTTGTCCACTACTTTATCCTTCAGGTGCTCCTTAATATCTTATAAATTACCTCTTAGATACTGAGTACTTTGTCTAATGCCCCTGAAATTCCGAAGGAACTCCTCATACTTATAAAAAAAAATTCTTCATATTTCACTAAATATGGTACTCAGCAACAATTCAAAGAAAACCTATTGAAAAGCTTCAAAACTAGCTTATGGTTGTTATCTACACAAACAGTGCACATAGAATATGCACAATACTGTCATACAATGCTCCGAATTACTGCAAGCTCACTACCCGTAAGGTATCAACTGCTAAGACTCACATTTTATTCATACAGCCTCATCGCTGCTCGACACCTAAGCAACCTCTTCCCAGTCAGCCAGTTCCAAATGTTGCTCTACATATCTACATCATAAGACTAACTGCACGCACCTAAGCGACATCTTCCCAGTCAAACAGTTCCAATTGCGTGCCCACCGTAATTGAAGCGATTCTACATTATGGTCCCATTCTTGACGGTAGAATTCTTTGTGACTATGGTGATTCCTGACCGGATGTAGAAACCTTCACTTGATCTATTTGCTTCTTGAACCCCCTATTACGTAGAAGAGCATTATGCGAGAACACGTATAATAAAGAATGAAATTAGAAGCAGGTACTCACATCTTTATTTATTAAATGCACATTCTTCCCGATTCTAGCATTCATGTCAATGATGCAATTCCTGTGAGAAAAATGAGAGCTTCTTAGAAACTTTTGCTTCACAATGGCGATGAATTTTTATCGTAAAATAAACTTTTCTTTGTGGAGTTTACCTGATCTTGGTATTCTTCCCTACGCCAATGGGAACGTTACCCTCAGCCAGAAGAGACGCAATTTCTGCTTCAGTTTCATAGTTGTCAGCACCCATCATCATAGTATCCTGCAGGTCAATGTATATTCATTCAATGTTGAGGTAGTTTACAAATTCATTTATACAAGGGAAAAAAATTAATAATTAAAGTGACTACTAGGATACAGATAATAATAAGAACAAACCTTGAGTTCTACTCCATGGTCTAAACGTGAACGAACACCCACAATAGAACGTTCAACACTACATTCACGCAAGAAGCAACCATGTGATATAATTGCATCCTTAATCTGCCAAGTTTAATTTGAGTAATGAGACAATGCAGAGCATGCTATCTATAAGCTCCAAATCATTAGTAATGCTCCGATTACTTGAAGGGATGCTTATGTCAAATCATTTATATGTCCCAGGAGAGAAATTATGGGGCGCATGCAAAATAGCATAAATTATGTTCTTGTGCATCTTCCACCACCGAATGGGAAAGACTCAAATGGATAATCAACTGAATTTCATAGCATTCTTTAAAATTATACTACAGCTTACCCTGCATTTTTCTACTTTCGTTGGTGGCAGAAATCGAGGTGATGTGAAGAAAGGAGTCTTTGGATCATAAAACTGAAATTTTGGAGGCTGCAACCAAAAAAAAAAAAAAAAGGAATAATCAGTAAAACCAGCTAACTCCAATAGCCACTAAAACAAGTTTGACATTAGAAAATAATTCGACGTAGCTAAATATATGAAATATCTGGCTAAAATTGTATTATTCACGGTTGATTATTATCAATGAAATCAAATGCATGAGTGAGATTCTATCCCTCTCATCTCTTAGAACTCCTCTTTTCTTCCTCTTAAGACATGCCATAGGCAAACTAACCTGATCAGTGAGTGCCATGTTCGCATCAAAGAATGATCTAATTGTTCCAATATCCTCCCAGTAGTCACTAAACAAATATGCCTGTTATAAAAGAGTATTCAATAACTAATTAAGTCATTTGGGAGACAAAGACATTTGCTAGAATTTTATCCAAGTTCTAAAATATTTTTCACCTGGACATTGTACTCCTGAACAGCTGAAGGAAGGATTTCTGAACCAAAATCGTTTGATTTTGGATATTTCCACCTGGAAGGAGAAAAAATATGATAACATAAATTCTGAAAGAATTATAATTGAAAAGCATGCAACTTACCTTAGAAGTTTTAGAAGGACATCTCTTCTAAAAATGTATACACCCATTGAAGCAATGTAAGGATACTTCATAGTTTCTTGGCGAGACAAACTGAGAATGGTGGTATCTATTTTCTGTAATATGCCAAAAAACTTGATTAGATCTTCAGAATTTAAATCATGATTGTATAGTCAGATTTATTTAATGAATAATGAAATACTTAGGTTTATTAGGCTTACCATGGATTCCAAATCAACGCCCTTTGGCTTCTCAGAGAATTGGATGATTCGTCCAACTTTGTCAATCTTCATCAATCCGTAGTCAGATGCCCGGCTTTAAGATAATGCAGAATGCAGACGCCATGAGAAATAAAAGAAGACACGAAAACTACTCTTACTTTCTCTGAGCTTAAATTAAATAAGACCTCAAAAATTAGGACTGAACCCAAAGGATAAACAAAGCTTTGCGAATCAACTGAACTGTTATGAGAAGAATTTAGTGAGTTGTTTCAATGTCCATGATTGTGCATGTAAAAATATTATGGCTGGCCTATTAGTCCAATAATTTTTTTCTGTAAAGTTAAAAAGTCACTAAATCATGGTAGATTAGTGACTCAATGCATAAAGAAATCGAAGAGGAGCCCTTGTTAGATTAGCCCTAAATGTTAAATTTTTTGCATTAATATAGAAATAAGTTACAGCAAGACTATATGGAAATCTTCGTTAAATAACAATAACATATTAAACATTGTCATTGAAGGTCGAGCGAATCTAAGCATTACCTATCATCCACAGGAACGCAAGATACCGTAATATCAGCACCAGTGTCAATATGCTTCTGTATTCATTGTCGCGAGTCACTTGGTCACTATATATTTGACGATCACATAACAGGAAATACCAAAATCATGATATTAAATGAAGTTAGAACCTGCAAAAAGTCCATGTAGTCCATACGATATAGATGATCACCAGACAAAATCATTATGTGCTCAATGTTCTTATTCTTTCCATCCTGAATGAGAATATAAGTATATATGGTTAATCCATCACCTAATAAAATATTGTTAAAAAAATAGGAAAAGATTAGAATCAAAATTACAAAAAGTGATCTTGACTGTTATAGGGAATTTTGTTTCTTGTTTAAAATACGAACCTCAAATAACCAACTGAATTGCCGTACAGCATCTGCTGTTCCTTGGAACCAATTCATTCCAGCTTCACCGGGTGTCTGAGTAGCTGCCAATACCTGTTTATCGAGTCAAATCAGTTTTTTTTTTTTTCACAATGAACCGCATGAATTTCTTTTTTAGTTTCTCTTGTTTCATTTATTGATGAAAAGAAACTGAAAAGTAAAAGGAAGGGAAAAAATAAAGAAAGATTGATACCTCAACAAATCCATTTGCAAAGCTGACACCATTGCCAAGATTGTAAGTCCGCGAGATGTGGCGATTAAGAGACGCAGAGTTAAACTGAGTCATGATGAATATCTTGTTTATGCCACTGTTAATGCAGTTGCTCATTGGGATGTCAATAAGCCTATAGCATCCTCCAATCGGTACCTATCGAGTGCATAGATCATGTTACTTTCTTGCATGTTGAAATCTTCTTGAGAAACTTATAGTAAATAATGCATAGGCTCCAAATAAACAGAGATCAAACTTCACAATACCAAGGTTAATTTGCGGCCAAATTAATCAGAACACGATGAGGCTATTATAGCGAAATTGGATTCATCTTTTATTAATCTAAATAAAAGGTTTAATACCTGCTATTGATATATGTCTCATTTGGAACAAAACAATGCTTAATGATGAAAAAGAATCTACCGGGGAAAAAGAGGCATAAAATGTGAGTTGTTAATCAGTCCGGATTGGTAGTTTGAATCCTAGTTAGAATTCTAGTTAGAATAGAATACTAGTTAGTAGATAAGTTCTCTAGTTATTGGATAAGATTAGAGTTGTAATCTTAGAGTTTATATATATGTAAACAAGTCTTTATGTTTAAAGAACGTGAATAAAGTTGAAAAAAAAAAAGTTCCTGCTCCATCATTGCTCGGGTTCATCAACAAAACAGAGAGGAAAATTTCCTGCAGGTTCTGTGTTTTTGTTCTTTCGGCCAATACAAAAGAAAGACACTGTTTTGTTTCTGCAGGTTTTTGTTCATCATCAAGTTCGGCTAATTAAGATCAATATCCCTCTTGTGTTGCAAGTCAAGAAGCTTAGGCCGATCCTATTCTCAAAGCCAACAAGTGGTATCAGAGCGGTGTATGCCTAAGTACCAACCAAGATCTGAAGAGATGACGAGTTCGGAGAAGATGACGACCAAGGTGGGTTCGCTCACTCTTCAATACCCGACGTTATCGAGGGACAACTATGCTTCGTGGGCAATCAAGATGAAAGTCTACATGAAGGCTCAAGACGTGTGGGATGCCATTGAGCCCGCGGCAGGCGCGTCCGTGGAACACAGGAAGGATCAGATGGCGTTGGCGGCCATCTACCAGGGGATTCCTGAAGAGACGTTGATGGTGATCGCAGAGAAGCAAACGGCAAAAGAGGCATGGGAGACGTTGAAAACAATGCATCTAGGAGCGGATCGTGTGAGGAACGCGAAGGTGCAAACCTTGAAGTCCGAGTTCGAACTTCTCCGGATGAAGGAGAATGACAACGTCGACGATTTTTCGACAAAGTTGACAGGAGTCGTCAACAAGATCCGTGCTTTAGGCGGCAAGATGGAGGAGAACTACGTCGTCAGAAAGCTTCTTCGGGCGGTACCGGAGAGATTCCTCACTATCGTCTCCACGATTGAACAGTTCGGGGACATCGACGACATGACACTCGAGGAGGCAATCGGGCGTCTCAAAGCCCACGAGGAGAGGGCACGTGTTTTTCGAAACAACGTCGACGATCACCTATTGTTGACGCATGCGGAGTGGCAAGCAAGGAGCAAGAAGAACGGCGGAGGCTTCCTCTCAACACCTACAACCAATGATGGCAGCGGTCGAGGACGAGGTCGCGGGGCCGGTCGTGGGCGTGGCCGTGGCCAAAGAGGCCGAGGCGGACAGCAGTACCACGGCAGCGGACAGCAGTACCACGGCAGCGGACAGCAGTACCACGGCAGCGGACAGCAGTACCACGGAGGCCGCGGAGGGGAGCACGGCGGCCAGGCAGGCCGAGGCGGCTTCGGCGGCAGAGGAGGACGTCCAGGAGGTGGTTTCGGCCATGGGGGTGCAGCTCGCCAGGAGGGGGAGAGTAGCACAAGCGGTGGTCGAGACAAATCCAACATCAAATGCTTCAATTGCGGAGTATACGGGCACTTTCAGTCGGAGTGTCACAAGCAACGCCGCAATAATGAACAGGAGGCTCATCTCACCCGTGCATATGACGAGGAGCCAACCTTGATGATGGCGATGTTAGAGGAATCGTCAAGTGCCGTTTTGCTTAATGAGGAGAAGGTGATGCCGGATTTACTTACAGCAGGGGAGGCACATGTTGACAACAACTCTTGGTACCTTGACAACGGAGCTAGCAATCACATGACCGGCCACCGAGACAAGTTCAAGGAGCTCGACGAGAACATCAAGGGAACCGTCAAGTTTGGTGATGGATCCGCGGTAGAGATCAAGGGGAAAGGTTCTATCCTCTTTCAGTGCAACAACGGGGATCAAAGGCTACTACCTGAGGTATATTATATTCCAAGTTTGAAATCTAACATTATTAGCCTTGGTCAGATGACTGAAGATGGAAGCAACGTTGTTATTTCTGGTGAGTTCCTGAGGGTGTTTGATAGGAACGGTGCTCTCTTGATGAGGGTGACACGTTCAACTAACCGATTGTACAGGATAGAGTTAAAGACTTGCAAGCCGGCGTGTTTGATGGCGAACATTAACGATCCAGCTTGGTTATGGCATGCTCGCCTTGGGCATGTCAATTTCTTCGCCCTCAAGATGATGACTGATAAGAGGATGGCTTCCGGGTTGCCGAAGATCTTGCACCCAAATCAACTATGCGAAGGATGCCTCGTCGCCAAGCAAGCAAGACTACCGTTCCCTTCGCAAGCAAATTTCAGAGCTCAGAAGCCGCTGGAGTTACTACACGCTGACCTATGTGGTCCTATCACCCCATCTACACTTGCTGGGAATAACTACTTCCTTCTTATCGTTGATGATTTCAGCCGATGGATGTGGGTATACATGTTGAAGGCCAAGAGTCAAGCTTGTGAAACCTTCAAGAAGTTCAAAACAGAGGTTGAGAATGCATGTGACCACAAGGTGAAGACATTGAGGACGGATCGTGGTGGCGAGTTCTTGTCAAAGGAGTTCACCAAGTTTTGTGAAGACTACGGCATCAAGCGTCATCTCACTGCACCGTACACCCCGCAACAAAACGGTGTAGTGGAGAGGCGTAACCGCACGGTGATGGACATGGCGAGAAGCCTACTTAAGAGCATGCATATGCCTGGAACCATGTGGGGCGAAGCGGTTAGGCACGCGGTGTACATCCTCAACCGACTACCAACCAAGGCGTTGAACGACCACACACCCTACGAAGCTTGGTTTGGTAAGAAACCCCACCTAGAACACTTGAGAGTTTTCGGATGTGTGGCGCATGTGAAAATTGCAGGTCCTTCACACAAGAAACTCGACGACCGGAGCACGCCAATGGTGTATATTGGGGTAGAAGAAGGAAGCAAAGCGCATCGTCTCTACGACCCTCAACACGGCAGAATTCATGTCAGCAGAAACGTCGCGTTCGAGGAAGGAAAAGAGTGGGATTGGAGCGCTGATGGAGTCGAAAGATCACCCAACTGGGTGGTGTTCACAGCGGAAGGGGAGACTGCAACAACCGGCATAACAGCCGGCGCATTTCCAGCAGTCT
>NC_033794.1:131698457-131700629 GCF_001876935.1 Asparagus officinalis | reverse complement strand
AGACAGTCCGCATACATCCGCTGGTGCTGCAGGCAGAATCAGGAGCAGTCCAGAAACTGTTTTGGACGCGTTCGGACCTCCTGAAGCTGCTGTGTTGACTCCCGTACGCTATCGATCCCTTGCGGACATCTATGCGGAGACGGAGGTGATCGATCTTCCTGCAGAGGAATTGTTCCTGATCTCTGAAGAACCTGCGAACTATCTCGAGGCTGCATCAGATCAAGAATGGCGGACAGCTATGGAGAAGGAATTGGAGGCCATCGAGAAGAACAAGACTTGGGTACTCACGGAGTTACCGCGGGGTTCCAAACCCATTGGTCTCAAATGGGTGTACAAGCTGAAGAAGGACAATGAAGGCAACATTCTCAAGCACAAAGCAAGACTTGTAGCAAAAGGGTACGTCCAGCAGCAAGGCGTGGACTTCGATGAGGTGTTTGCACCTGTGGCGAGGCTTGATACCATCAGAATAATCCTCGCTATATCAGCACAGAACGGGTGGGAGGTGCACCATTTGGATGTGAAGTCGACATTCCTAAATGGTGATCTCCAGGAAGAAGTGTATGTGGTTCAACCTGAAGGGTTCGTTGTGAAGAATCAAGAGCACAAGGTCTACAAGCTTTCAAAGGCACTCTACGGTCTACGCCAAGCACCTCGGGCATGGAACACGCGCCTCGACAAGTGCATGAAGGGCATCGGATTTGCAAGATGCACTCAGGAGCAGGCGGTATACACAAGGAGTAACAGAGGAGATACACTCATTGTTGGCGTGTACGTAGATGACTTGATCGTTACGGGCTCGAGGGCGGATGAGATAAAGTTTTTCAAGCAACAAATGATGAAGGAGTTCGAGATGAGTGACCTTGGGTTACTTTCCTATTACCTTGGCATCGAGGTGGATCAGCGAGATGATTGTATTGCACTAAGGCAGGCGGCCTATGCGAAGAAAGTTTTGGGTCAGTTCGGCATGATGGATTGCAACCCGACCCAATATCCTATGGAAACAAAGCTAAAGCTTGGAAAAGATTCTGAAGGAACACCGGTGGACGTGACGGAGTATAGACGCATTATTGGATGTTTGAGGTATCTAACTCACACCCGACCCGATATCACATATGCCGTGGGGATTGTGAGTAGGTACATGGAGCACCCTACAGTTTTGCATCGACAGGTTGTCAAACATATTTTGAGGTACGTGAAGGGTACTATGTCCTACAGATTGGTGTACAAACGAGGTCGAGGCAATGAAGAGTTGGTGGGATTCACTGATAGTGACCTTGCGGGAGACGTTGATGACAGGCGCAGCACAGGCGGCATGGCATTTTATCTAGGTGACAGCTTGGTCACTTGGACATCACAGAAGCAAAAGACGGTGGCATTATCATCCTGCACAGAGATCAAACTTCACAATACCAAGGTTAATTTGCGGCCAAATTAATCAGAACACGATGAGGCTATTATAGCGAAATTGGATTCATCTTTTATTAATCTAAATAAAAGGTTTAATACCTGCTATTGATATATGTCTCATTTGGAACAAAACAATGCTTAATGATGAAAAAGAATCTACCGGGGAAAAAGAGGCATAAAATGTGAGTTGTTAATCAGTCCGGATTGGTAGTTTGAATCCTAGTTAGAATTCTAGTTAGAATAGAATACTAGTTAGTAGATAAGTTCTCTAGTTATTGGATAAGATTAGAGTTGTAATCTTAGAGTTTATATATATGTAAACAAGTCTTTATGTTTAAAGAACGTGAATAAAGTTGAAAAAAAAAAAGTTCCTGCTCCATCATTGCTCGGGTTCATCAACAAAACAGAGAGGAAAATTTCCTGCAGGTTCTGTGTTTTTGTTCTTTCGGCCAATACAAAAGAAAGGCACTGTTTTGTTTCTGCAGGTTTTTGTTCATCATCAAGTTCGGCTAATTAAGATCAATATCCCTCTTGTGTTGCAAGTCAAGAAGCTTAGGCCGATCCTATTCTCAAAGCCAACATAAAAAAGATAATCTTACAGCGGGTGTAGCTCGAGTACTAGTGAGAGGGAAGAGCTGAGTTCCAGCACCTCCGCCCAATATGATGGAAGCAACATTCTTTGGATCTGCCTTCCCTTTCCTTGATAATGGGGCCTGAAATATCTGGACATTTACAACAAAGTCCAGTCAATAATCAAGTGCATAT
>NC_033794.1:131696981-131698435 GCF_001876935.1 Asparagus officinalis | reverse complement strand
GAAACAAGGGTAAGCAAAACTAGAGCAATCTGCTTGTAATAACACCTAATCGAAGCAAACCCAAAACAGAAATTGATTCGGCTAGAACTTTGAAATTAAAAAGACCAACTTAAGCCTGGGTCACATGCACTTAAAGAGCTCTTCAAGCCGTGAAACGATCAAAAGTATTAAAAACAGCATATTTGTGCTACCGAACATAAAAAAAAAATTTCCATAAACAGCTCTAATCTACAGTGTGTATCATGGTAATTTTTTGAATAACGCAGTTACCCCCCTAATATATTAAAACTACAAAGTAAAAAAAAAGAAAGCTGAAACTTGAGGATCAGGGAATACACCAGGAAATCACCATCTATCTATAAACTTAATATCAGAGCAAATCAACAAATAAAATTTTCAAATCATATATAGTTTAGAGAGAGAGAGAGAGAGAGAGAGAGAGTTTAATTAATTCACCAGGGTTTCACTGTCGACGCCAGATGAAGTGAGAACAGAGAATGCGAGCCCTGGCTTCACTCTCTCAACCTTCCTCCTACTTCTCCAACTGATCTCACCAAATATTTCCAAATTCAACCCATTTCCCCAAATCCCGCTGCCTTCACTCCCAACTACGCTTGCTTTGGTTAATCCAGGGACAAAACTCGCACTAGCCTTCAGCGCCATTAATTAATTGCACCTCTACAAATCAATCACAAGCTTGATCTCAGTTTCGGATCAAATCAAATGTTTTTTAAAAGAACAAAAGCAGTGAGGAGAGAGATTATATAGTGAGTTTTGGAAGTTGATGGGTTGGCTTACTTTGATTGGTTAGAACTAAGAAGACATGTGACCGGCCACGTTAGTTACTACGTACGTGCTAATTAATTACCGTATTTTCAAATGGGTTTTTAGTTTTTTCTTATTTTTCTTTTCAAATTGGGTTTTTAGTTTCATAAACAGTACATCAGGGGACATGGGACAAGGAGTACATCAGGGAACATGGGACACCAACACATCACCTGTCTCACTCAGGATCTTCTATTTGGCCCGGAGGCTTCTTGTTTGAAAATGGTTTACATAAATAGAGCAGGGATGTTGTAGAATCCACTGATTCCCAGGCAACCCTTAGGTTAGGGAAAAAAGCTGCCTAATTAATCCCGGGGTGCCGTCAACTTAATTTTCTTCAACTGATTATTGAACCAGCGCTGGACCGTCCATAATCAAAAGAAGGAAAATGATAGGGACACACCCCCAACCACACCTCTAACCACACCCCCTCTCTCATTTGCTACAGTGCACCGGGCCCCATATGTGATTTTACATTTTTAAAATTAAAATCACATGTGGGGCCCGGTGTGCTGTAGCAAATGAGAGAGAGGGTGTGGTTGGAGGTGTGGTTGGGGGTGTGCCCCTAGTGCCACCCTCAAAAGAATACACTAGCGTCTACTAAAAATAAAAAAATAAATTAATTAGAC
>NC_033794.1:131693789-131696970 GCF_001876935.1 Asparagus officinalis | reverse complement strand
GGGAAAGTCACAGGGATCGAATTAGATAAATTAAGCCACGGATTTCCATCCAAACAAACCTTACATACTGCATGATAACCTTACTCTGCGGTAAATTTTGTCATATTGAGATTACTGTACCTAATATTTCCAATTTGCATGCATAATGTTAGATGGGTCCCGTCCACGTGTGAACCCACAGTTCATCAAAGCATGTGAAAACCAAACGTCGGTTAATTGACCATTCATCTGGACCGTCGATCGGTGCTGGGGGCCCAAACGACACATCGATCGAGAAGCTCGAAATGCGAGTGGTGATGGGTGGCCATGCAGAGCGAGATCCCATGCGGGTGTCGTGATTCGCATGGATTCACTCGAGCGCGGGTCCCACTGACAGCAGATGGACACGTGGGCTATATATTTACCACTTCGCTTACAATTTACGATTTACATGATATTTAAAAGTAACCAAATCATTATCCTTAAATTCACTTACTGATTAATTTCTTACAGGGTTTGCTGCGTTTAACCCCCCTAAACTTTATTTATTTCACATAACCCCGTGAACTTCACCTTGTCTCATCTAACCTTCTTTCTATAATTCACAAATAACTAAAATGTCTTTGAGTAAAATTTTCTTGAACTTTATCACATGTCATTTAAAGAACTTCCCCTAAAGTTTATGTTTCTTTCTCTTAAAATATTTTTCGTTATTTGAAAATCGCAAGCATGGGGTTAAGCGAGGTAAACTAATGCACAAGAGATTTTGTAAGGCACCTCATAGCTAGCTCAGGAGAGTTATGTAAGATAAATTAAATTCAGGGAGATTGTTTGCAGCACCTCCCGGTCTAAGGGAGTTCTGTGAAATTTCAGTTATTTTCCAATTTCTTTACAATGGTAGTAGTAATTAGGTTTTCACAATCTTCTCATTACCCCAGTGGATTCACAGACTCGAATGCTATTGGTCATGATAAGATTGGTAGTTGATTCATAGTAATTCCAAAATAACACAGTAATCCTTTTCCCCTAAAAATATTCTGGCCATGGGGCTTGCCAACAAGTACAAATTATCTAAATGTAAAAAAAAAAACGAAATAATTATAGTCGGATAATTTTGTTTCTTGTATGATCTTCAAGTTCTTCTAAAAATTGCCTAACTACACAGTTTGGGCCGCTCCCCCATATTATATAGATAGCCCAAGAAGCCTAGCTACCTTTTAATTACAACATATACGCATCGACAAAAAGCAACCGAGCCCATGTCCTTGTTTCAAAATAATATCGAACCCAGCCGCTCGTTTCCTCATGACCTCCTCCGACACTCCAATTTCTCCACGATCATCGTCGTCGTCGTCGTCGTCGTCATCAATCCATGAGAAATTTCCGTCATCTCTCAACGCTAGCCTCTCAGTCAACCTACGAGCTCAACACCCATCTCAAGCAACTCCTCCAATCCAACCGGCTCCTCGATGCCCGCAACCTGTTCGACAAAACCCCTCAAAGAGACCAAATCACTTGGACCACTCTCATCAAAGCCTACCTCAACTCCAACAACCCACTGGAATCCCTCTCCCTATTCTCTAACCTCCACTCAACCTCCTCCTTCGACCGCCCCGATCAGTTCGTCCTCAGCCTCGCCGTCAAGGCCTCCGCCACCTCCCCTTCTCTCCTCCCCGTTGCTCAATCCGTCCATTCACATTGCATCAAATGCGGGGCCCTCCCATCGTCGGTCTTCGTTGCGACAGCACTTGTCGATATGTACTCTCGAAATGACCCGTCTCCATCGAATGCCCTCAAGGTGTTCGATGAGATGCCTTTGAAGAATGTTGTTTCGTGGACNGAACTTGCATTGTGACTCGCATACTTATGCTACGATTTTCAAGGCGTGCACCAACAAAAACCTTCTGTCTCGGGGAAAAGAGGTTCACGCACAAACAATCAAAGCGGGTCTAGACTCTGCTTCGTTCGTGGCGAACACGCTGGCCTCCATGTACTCGAAATGCAGAGATTTTACCCAAGCGGTTTTGGTGTTCAAACGAATGCTAGTTCGAGATGTGGTTTCGTGGACTAGTGTCATCGCCACCTATGCTCAGATGGGTCGAGAAATTGAAGCCATTCGTTCCTTTATTGCTATGCAGAGCGATGGGGTGAGGCCCAACGAGCACACTTATGCCGAGGTGATCTCTGTGATCGGTGACGTTGCGCTGGGCGAGCAGATTCACGTGCACGTGATACACATCGGATTTATCAGCACAAGAACGGTCACCAACACGCTCGTCACGTTCTACTCTCGTGCCAGCCGACTCAGTTCAGCTGATGCAGTGTTCAGGGAAATACGCTCAAAAGATATCGTCTCATGGAGCTCTATTATCTCAGCTTACGCCCAAGAGGGGTACACAGAAGAGAGTTTCTCGCTCTTTGCGCAGATGCGTGATGCTGGAATACTCCCTACTGAGTATCAAATCTCTAGCCTTTTCAGCACCTGTGCATCCTCAGCGATGCTGGATGCAGGACGCCAGCTCCACGCTCTCATGATACCCACTGGAGTAGAATCTGATTCAAAGATCAACAGCTCATTGATCAACATGTACTCAAAATGTGGGATGATCGATGAGGCTCATAGGGTTTTCAAAGATACGGGAGCCGAGAATGTGGTCTCCTGGACTGCTATGATCAATGGGTATGCAGAGCACGGGCTCAGCAATGAGGCCATCAGTATGTTCGATAGCATGACGAATACAGGACTCGTACCTGATCAAGTAGCATATATTGGCGTCTTGACAGCATGTAGCCATGCAGGGCTTGTTGATCTAGGACTCAGATACTTTGAGAATATGAAACATAATTGTAAGATCGAGCCGTGGAAGGAGCATTACGGTTGCATAGTGGACATGTTAGGCCGAGCTGGACGCTTAAAGGAGGCAGAGAACGTGATCGACTCAATGCCATGGAGAGCGGACGAGGTTGTGTGGACCACAATGCTACGGGCATGTGCAGTGCATGGGGATAGCGAGTTAGGGCAGAGGGCGGCGGAGAGAGTGCTGGAGCTGGAGCCAGAGTGTGCGGGTGCACACATTGCGCTGTCGAATATATACGCGGCCAAGGGGAGATGGGGGGAGGCGGCAGTTATGAGAAGGGCGATGAGGGGGAAGGGAGTGAGGAAGGAGGCGGGGTGGTCGTGGATTGGCATCGGGGATGGTTC
>NC_033794.1:131693265-131693775 GCF_001876935.1 Asparagus officinalis | reverse complement strand
TCGCATGTGAGGGAGGAGGAGATCTATGACATGTTAGGGTTGGTGTATTTTGGCGCAAAGATGGTAGGATTTGTGGTGGAGATTACTTGAGCGGAGTTGGAAGCCGAAGGTTGATAACATGCACAAAGTGATTTTCTAACATATTGAAGTAATATTCCTGATCTTACCTTGAATCTAACATATGCAGAAGAACACGGAGGCTTATTAGCAAAGCATCGTTGTTGAGATGAATTTTCTTCCAGTAGAGTATGGGAGTTATTACCTTACTACTCAAATGGTTTTTTCCCTCCCTTCGGGAAACAGCAAGCAGATCCACCTGAATTAAGCTGGAAAATCTTGAGAAGCGTTTCTCCTTGATACAGATACGTGTTTGCAATGTTAATCTCTGTAATCATTCACCTGCGATGTTAAAGCAACTGATCCTACTATTCATCCTTTTTGGCGAGTAACGGCAACTGGGATTACTGCGCCCTCATCGTGCTACTTTGAATGGAACATGGGGCAGAGGTT
>NC_033794.1:131688919-131693244 GCF_001876935.1 Asparagus officinalis | reverse complement strand
TAAGCTTTTAATTTCCTACACGTTTCTTTTTTCTGTTCTTCTCTTATCTCAAACTCAATAAACTCATTGAAATTCTTCGGACACAGGCTGAAAGTCCTTCTTGTATTTGGAGAGGCGGATGAGCATGCAGCTTCCCAAGATGAAGGGTTGGAACGCTACACAGGCGATTTCGGCTCAGCGAACCACATCAGCATTTTTATTGTGTCTTAAAGATCAGGTTAGCTATTTTCCGTTAATATTTAGTATAAAATATGTACCATCTAAACATAGATAAACAACGATTAAGTTATTTTTTCAGTAGTTTGATGATTGTAGGCAGAAAAGCATGTTGTTCAAACATTTGATTACGTCTCCAGTCATTGTAGTTAAAACAACAAAGGGGTGTTTCCTACTGCAGATAACCAAACACATTCATCTAGCAACATTTTTGACTCGCCAGGAACATATTTCTCTAACGAGAAAGAAAGAAAACAATGGAAACAACTAGTTAAGAGTCAATTACTGCCAACATTTTAATTCAGAATAACTTCAATTATTCATGATACCAATAATAAGAACACGAACAATACGTAAGCAGCAACAAACATAACAAACTATCATGAGACTATTACCTCCATTTACCCATCCTAGTTTGCTTCCTCAAAGCTTCTTATCTCAAAATAAACATCTAAAATTACAATTGCAATTGCAAAGTTGTAATGATCTAGTAACGTTTGAATCGTGATCAATATACATTTATCCAACAAGAAAGTTAAACATGTACCAATAATTTTCATCAAGAAACAACATCAGGGCATGCTTTATTCAACAAGGCAACTAACGCAAGCAAATTGCACCGAAAACAATAGCAAAGTTCATCCTTTTATCCTCAAGAAGAAGAAGAAGCAAGCAAATCAAAGCAAACTATCACCTGCCTATAAGGATCTAGTAAAGTTTTTTCTTTTCTTTCTTTCTTTCTTTCTTTTTATGGTGGGGGGGGGGGGGGGGTCTTTTTTTTCTTTTTTTTCCCTTTTTTTGAGAGGTGGGTTTGTTAAAATAGGGTTGCATCGAAAACAAGGTTATTTTAAAAAAAAGTTTTGCGACGAAATAAAATAAGCAGAAACAAATAACCAATCAATGAAACACAAACACAAAAACAATGATTTTTACGAGGTTCAACAAGTTCAAAATTAAAGTATGCGTACATCAAAATTTTTTATTTTCATGAAATATAACCATGGGTTTTAGCTCATCAAAATTTGTGATTTTTTCCAAACTTTGTTAGTTTCGACCAAATGGTAATTAAGTATGTATATGTTAATTTTTATGACAATTAGGTATGTGCACATCAAAATTTGAGATTTTTACCGACTATATAGCCTGTGACTTTTGTAAATTTTAGTTCATTTCGAGCAAATGATAATGAACTGCATGTACATACACACAGCAACAAGAACATCTACCTCATTTGGTTACCACAGCAACAATAACACAACATTTAACATACCAAAAATCACAGAACACTTACTCCATCTATCCATCCTCATTTGCTACTTCCAAGCTCCTTATCCCAAAACAAACCCTCATTTGCTACTTCCAAGCTTCTTATCCCAAAACAAACATGTGAGTCGCAAAGCTCAATCAAACATTTACAACTACACACCAATGTTGTTCTGTGCTCTTGACACTTACAGTTAGGGATTTTTTTTAAAAAAATACATTTTTTACTAAATAATTAGCAAAACCGACCGTTTTGCTAATTATTTATTAAAAACGACCTTTTTTTGGCCAACAAGCCAAAAAATGTCGTTTTTAAAAAACCGTGTATTCAAAAAATACGGGGCTAGCAGTGTCGTATGTTTATCGCCATTAATTAGCGATTAACACGACGCCACAAAACCTACGGGACTACTAGTCCCGTAGGTTGATTGTTGAAATAGGTGTAGATCAAACTCACCTCCGGCGACGAAGAGCTCCGGCAAGCTTTCGAGCAGGCGAGCTCGATTTGGCGATCTCCAGGCGACTTCGAACAGGTGAGTTGAGGAGATCAGACGCAAACTTCGGGCGAACGCAGACCTCGAACTCTGCGTTCGAACCTCCCCCTTTGCTGTGCGTTCGACCCCCCTTCATCTCTGCGTTCGTCGACCTCAGCGTTCTTCGTTCGACCTCTGCGTTCGGCCTCGACATTGGCGTCCAAGCGGTCGCTGGCGACAGGCTGTCGCCAGCCCATCAACTCTCCCTATAAAACCCCCTTCCAGCCTAGGGTTTCTCTGGCGCGGCTGAAGCTTCTTCTCCCTCTTTCGTTTCTCTCCCTGGCGGCGGCGGAAAACCCAAATAGCAGAACCCCAAATCGCAGCAGCGATTTTAATCCCAATCTTCAACAGTAGTTGAGGGGATTTAAGAAGAGAGAGAGAGAAAATTAAAGAGGGTTTTTTATTGTGGGGTATTTATTCTCAAGTGAGAATTGAAAGGGTTCATACCCTTTGATTATTAACACTGTAGCTACAGTGTTTATCTGAGAAATCTCAGTTTTGAGATACGCTCCTAAATTGTAATTTCTTGTTTAATTAATAAGAAATTATCTGTGTGGCTCCCGAGGACGTAGGCAGTTGCCGAACCTCGTTAAATCTTGGTGTACTTTTCTATACCGCGTTTCCGTTGCAATTAGGGGTTTAGGCGTTAAATTCCCAACAGTTTTGGGCTCCACTCGGTCTCAGAGCTCATCTATTTTTTATCGCAATCAACACTCCGCTGCTAGCTGCTCATCACTTGAATTGAAACCCAATCAATGCTCCGCCCAACTTTTAACGCAAATACCTGCTAGCAGTGGTGAGAGGTGAGGTAGTGATGCAATCAATACTCCCATGTCCCTGCACCTATCCACCGTTCGCGGTGGATTCGCTCGACCGCACCGACCCCTTCAACTCCCATCCTTTGTCGCCCTCCTGACCGTCCTCCGCCAGCGACCAACTCCAGTCGACAACCTCACTCTTCCATATCACTCACCTTCATGCCCAACTCAGACCAGGCGCCGTGGACCTCGACACCCTCCCCTCCTTTCTCGCCTCGCGACCCCCGACCTCAACGACCCCCTCAACGTAGTCTACCACCTTCTCAACCTCTTCTCCTCCCCCCGTCGCTCCCTCCTCGCCCCCCTCTCCGTCTAGATCCTATCTGACTCCCGTGACGATAAGATCGACTCCTTCGCCCACGACATGTCCTCCTCCTTCTAGCCCTTCGACTGTCGCCAGTCCCTCGCCGACCAGATCCTCAAGAACCGCTTCCATTGTAACCGCAAGTTCACCTCCCACCCCGACCTCGACCTCCACAAGGCCCACTGTGACCCCGTATGTTTTGTGAAGCCGGCCAAAATCTACGGGACTAGTAGTCCCGTAGATCGGGACTAGTAGTCCCGTAGATTTTGAGCGCGATTATTAGTCGCCATTTAGTGACGACTAAACATACGGGTCCTGTATGTTTCGAATACGCAATTTTTTAAAAACGGTCTCTTTTTGGCCTGTTGGCTAAAAATAGGTCGTTTTTGCTAAATAATTAGCAAAACGGTCGGTTTTGCTAATTATTTAGCAAAAAAAAATCTTTTTTAAAAAAAACCCTTACGGTTATAACTGTGGTGAACCAAATGGGCACCTAAACAGTACACCAATTAGTAACAATCTGGCGACCAATTGACCCATGATCAACAACATGCATTTACCCAAGAAGGAAGTTATTTACAGATGAGTCCTAAACATCTAATACTACCAATATTTTCCCATAAAGAAAGAAACAAGTCCAGGGCATCCTTCATTCAACAAGGAGACTTAAGACGAGCAAACCGACACTAGCAAAGCTCATACTTCTATCATCCAACAACAACAACAACAAAAGCATGCCCAGCTATCACTGAACACATTTTACCTCATTTGCTCCCCCCTCCCTCTCCAAGTCCAAGCTCCCTGTCAGCCTCGGACCTCGCCGTCTCCAAATCCTCATCCAAAACTATATCCCAATCCCCATCCCACCTTATGAAGAACTCCGTATCCTCGAAATACTTCACCCTATGCACATCCCCCGCCGGCGTATACAAATAATCCCCCTCCCCCAACTCATAGCTCTCCTTCTTCCCCAGGTTCCAAACCCTCTTCCTCCCTTTCATCACCATCACGTCGTGCCCGAAACTATGGTGATGCGCCGGCTCCCCGCTCCCCGCCTTAAACCTAACAATAGTCAACGTCGGGCTCTCCCTCACAACCTTCATCTCCGCCCCCGGCATTATGTCAACTATCTCAAGAGTACCAGTTTTATTATCCAATAGCATAATCTTCACAAGTAGCACGATTATCAAT
>NC_033794.1:131673882-131687919 GCF_001876935.1 Asparagus officinalis | reverse complement strand
CGGAATCATACCCTAAAGAATTTAGGGCGTGGAATAATACAGCATGTGTACTTTTGTTTCTCTTGTAAATGAACAGCGTGGTTCCTACCTATCAGAATGGCCCTCACAGGAGTAGGGTAATTAACACTATTGATTCAAATAGTCATAATTTCTACTAAATAATAATAATAATAATAATAATAACTATCCGCGAATGGTATAGATCGTCTAATTCTATAGGATGTTGTGGTGGAACCTTTCTAATTGGATCAAGTTTGAATACTAGCACAGTGTTATACTCAGGCCTCAGGGCACACAAAATGCAAAAAACGACAAGTAGGGGTCCAAAATTTTCCAAGAGAAATGCTTATTACTACTATAAATTAAAGCAAGAGAGCCTGTTTATATTCAAATTATGCTTATCAGGATAGGGATAAAATCTGATAGGGCGAAAAAGAAATTGACTACTGGTTAAACCCAAGATAACCCTAAATCCGGGTTATCAAAGGAGTTTTAATTTGCTCCTAAACCCAAGATAACCCTAAATCCGGGTTAGGGCTCAATCCTCAAAATAAGTCCTACGTGCTAGTTGCTGTCTTTTACTTTATGCTGCTGTTTTAGTTCACCGTGATTTAAGCTGTAACTCGGATTTGGAAGTTGGTTTCTTTAACGCAATTTTATTTTTCTCGTAACGTGTCGCTTTTCAACCAATGAGGCTCCAAGCGCAACGCCCTATCAGAGACGAGCGGTGTAATTATTTATTTATTTATTTATTTATTTATTTTTGGTATTTGAGTTTCATTTTCGGCAAATTCATTTAATAGTGAAGTGATCACATTCTAATGAATTCTGAACCGCGGAGCCTTGGACGGCTAGCGCCCTGTTTCTAAAGCAGACGGGGCCAGAATCCATATCGCTCGCAGAACACCCAAATGGGCCTCGTTCATTTGGACATCCACTGTGAGGTTTGATCCAAATGCCACTGCCACTGTTTCGTCAAAGGCCCTAAACCGTAACCACGTTGTACATCGTAGATCACGTGACCAGGGCCGTAACAAAACCTGGCTATGATGAATAGCTTCGATGAAGAGAAGGTGCTGGCGTGAGCGCGTGGTATTTCCTATAATAGTGTGAAGCGACTGGACAGGAGGCGCCCCCCCGCCGCCCCCCGCGCCGCCCCTCGACAGCCACTCCATCTTATAGCAAAGGAGCCCCCTCGGTGCGCCCCTCGCAAATACACACGGAGTGACCAGGACCAATCTCAATGCCTCCGTGAAACTCGTCCTCGGCGCGTGCGTCCGAGATGCTTCACCACCCTCCTCCGCTGCGCGAGGCCTCGCCCGCGCCCTAATCATCCGCCTCTCGCCCACTTCGCCGCGCCGTTCGTCGGCGAGCTACTCGCTCATCCTCGGCCCCAGGCTTCCTCTTCATCCTCGCAACGCCATCTCCTCACCCTCCTCTTCGGACCCGCCGTCTCTCTAAAGAGACGCCGCCGAAGGATCCCGTCCTATCTCGATTTATTCTTGCCTCCGCGCGAGGAGGCGGGCGCTCGAGGAAGGAGCGGGTGCTGCGTGCAGCCGCTGCGGCAGCGGCGGTGCCGGAGAGCAGTGCGCAGATACGACGGAGATCAGCCGCCGGCGGCGTAAGGTCGACGAGCTCCGGCGATCGGAGACGGACGTTAGGAATGAGGAGAGGATCAGGAGACGATCGAGGCGTTCATCGAGAAACATGGAGGTTCTTCAGCGAGAGGAAGTCGCTGGCGATCGTTTGCTCTCTGAACTGGTTGGATTAATTGTTCGGAGGAACAGCCAGAAGCGTGAGCGGGGTGGTCGTTAGCAGTCGTAGACTTTGAGAGAGAGGGGGCGGGGGTAATTAAAACAAGCAGCAAGGGGAAATTAATGTAAGAAGTAAAAGTTGTATTCTTTTTTGGCGTGTTATTAGTTATTAGATTTTTAGGGTTTGCTTTAATTGAGTGCTTTTGTGTGAGAAATGTGTTGTGTGTAGCGACCAAACCGATGGGGGTACCGAGAACAAATACCAATGCTGAGAGAGAAAGCAAAACAATCCAAAATAACGACACAAACACAAACAAACGAATTTTACGTGGTTCGGTAAGATGTCTACGCCCATGGGACAAGAAGGGGATGTGTTTTTACTAATAGAGAAGAAGAGTACAAATGGAGATTTAAAATCCACAAACTAATCTCTCACACAAAGCTCTCAATCTCTCAAACAAAATCCTAATCAATAGCTCCAGAAAAGGCTCTTTTCTGTGCTCCAAATAAACCTCTTTTCCTCTTTTCTTTTCCTCTTATTTATATCAAAACAGAAACTCAAACCAATCAGGAAACTGAAATCATGCCCAAAATCGCGATCCGGTCGACCGACAATGTGGTCCAGTCGATCGGCCAAAAGATTGAAAACTCAACAAAATCAATTACAGGGTTTCGGTCGACCAATAATGTGGTTCGACTGGACAGGGTTCGCGGTCGACTAACCTATCATCGCGGTCGTCCGAACAAAAGGCCAAAAGAATACTCTGTAGTGTGCACGTTTCCGATCGACCGGACCTAAGCTTTGGACTATATGTGATCGAAGTAAATAGTAAGTAAAGTTACATTGCAACTATAATCACGTCAAACAACCCCTCGATTGGGGTAGCATAATCTGCAAAATCAAGAGCATATATATTGGAGACTTGTCAAATGATGCCGGATTAATTTATTAGGCAAGAAATGGAAAGGGAAAAAGAAAGGGAAGAATGGGGATGGGAATTTGTTCTTTATTCTTTAATATAAATATAAATATATATATATTCTCTGGTCTTTTGTTTGTTCCGTTTTTTCTAAATTGGAATATTTGTTTCTTCTCAGTGAAGATGTTGGCTTTGTTTTTCTTAATCAATTAAATTAACCGCTAACCATGAAATCTTTCTTCTCTTCCGAATTGACAATATTTCATTCAACGTTTTAGCGGCTCCTCTCTCTTTGATAACGAGAGTTCTCCTAAAACTAAACGTAACTCTAATGTAAAAGATTAAAATTATAAAAATTTACGATATCTAAGAGCTGAAGAGTAATATAGTAGCATTTTACGGGAAATAATTTCTTCTCTTGGCCCTTAATTTGATGGGTTTAATCACTGGTATTGCAGTGTGAAAGGATTTGTTTGTTTAATACCCAAAAAGCACTAATACGAGTTCCTTGCTTTTGATCTTATCAAAGCAAATCTTAAGGTTATACGTCCCTTAGGAAAAGGGAGGTCTTTTGACATGTACTAATTTTCTAAAGCTCTCCATCCTTCGGTGCCATTTGCCTCTTAAATCTGAAGGCTTTACTGCTTTTTTTTTTTTTTTTTTGCATTCACTGATAACTTTTAAAGACCGACTAAAACAACACCACGACAACGCATATCCTGTAGACATGTTAGATTTTATCTCATTATCCTCGTCTTCAACGGTGCAAAGAATATACATGTGCTGTCTCAATTGCCCACACTACTTTTAATGGTCTCTCTCTTTTATTTTAAGCAGTTGATAACATACACACACGTACATCCACATCATCATAATAGATTCTGTTCTCCTAGTCAGCTCTACAGCTTGGAGGACGCCTCTTGTTGGAGCTAGCTTGCTGCGTTCATTGCGTTGGATCTAATAAGCCAAATAAGTAGAGAATATCGGTTTTGGAGGGGGTAGGGGGCATCATTATCAATCCATGTCAACAGTATTTACGGAGCTTTTTACGAGGGTCGTCGAGTCCCTGATGAAGTAATTAGGATTTGGAGAGGTGGAATGGGAGCCGGATATGGGTTTGGGTTAAATAAATGCTATTCCTCTATTCCTGTTATCGATTAGGGTTAGGGAGTTTTTCGCTTTCACCGATTCGGTCGCTAATAAAGAGAGGAGGAGGGGCGCGCGCGCGAGAGAGAGAGGCACCATCCGTTGGCTATAGCTATTGTCTATTATGTATTTGGGCTCTTTGGGTCGAACCTATAATTTGATAATTTGACTATTTGTCGCCCTTTTGGGGCCGAGCCTCCATTCATCGAGCTGGTCTAATCAGGGGATTGGGGGGGAGCTGCGACGAAATGCAAGGGTTTTAGGCTTTTGTCCTCGTACTACGCGCCGCTTTAATGGCATATGCTATTTCTTTCTTTCGAGGGAACTGACAGTACATACATACACACATCCACATCATAACAGATCCCGTGATCCTCGCTCAGCACTACCAAGGATTCCCCTCGTGAAAAGTTCACTGCCTGCCGTCTTTTCGTGAAAAGTTCACTACCAGCATTCCATTATCCATCCATATCGGCAATCTGTTTGGCTTTTGAAAGCGAACAATCCTTGGTATGTCATTGACACGTTGAATATGTTGGCACCTACACCTCCAGAGTTGCTCTTAGTAAACAGATAAATGAACAAATTAAATATTACGTTAGGAGTCCAACATATTTTTGTCATTTTACATGACAAATTCGAATCACAAGCTCAAGCTTCGAAGATGAAATTTGTCGGTGGTGGTGCAGCGCAATGCTATGTTGGTCACCAGTAAAGGCACCCGTGTCAAACTTACTTCCTTTGTGAATCTACCCCTGAAGTAAACGAGAGAATGGCCCACTCTGTATTCTCTTGGCCCAAGTCAAACTCTGAAGACGTGCTGATCAAATCAAACAGTGCAATCTTCCCTCAACATTTGCATTTAAACCGTACACACAGTAGTATCTTGTTTATACTTCAGTCATAGCTCATCATCTTCAGAGTCACTAACAAACTCCCCATCTTCGGGGCCGCTTACAAACTCATCTTCAGAGTCGCTAACAAACTCTTCGCCTTCCATCTAAAACGCAGTAAGCCAAGATTTATGATTAATAACCCATAAGTAATCACATACCACAAAGACTTACTAGCTCACAAAAGGTCTCACCTCGTTGTTGTCTGAGGCGTGGGCAGATTGAAACCCCATACTGTTATCGCTTCCCTCAGTTTCAGGGTAACCCTGTAAGATATATAAACATGAGAAAGAACAATCAAATACCTCTCTAAATGGCAGCTCAAAGGAAAAGAAAACGACAAGAAACTATAATGGTAAAAATCTAGGAAACACAGCTTTAGATCGGAAATTTGGATAGTCTAAATAAGCATCTTATATTCTCGCACCAACATGCCCACAACGGAGTGTCACGGGGTTTTTTCACACTACGCTGTAGTTGCCAATACTACTTCCATTAAAGTATTTCTGAAATTCTCCAAAACATAAGTATATGGATTAATCATCACCACCACCACAATTCAAGTCTCTTGGGGTCAGTAAATTGGAACACATGATGCAAACCTCTTTCATTTGGTACGAAGTTCCTAGTCAAGAGAAATAAATAGATGATTAACGGGTCATTTCCTTGGATAATCCACTGTTCACGATCTCCATGCTTGAACATAACCCATAAAAGATCCAACACTTTGAGAATCTCTATTAGCCCATTCATCAAGTGGTTAGAATTACATAGGTTCCCTATGTTTGTCTGTAAGTGCATTCACTTCATCCATGATGCATATATGAGTGCACACAGATCGCGGTTTTATGTGCATGTTTAACCAATCAAATAAATGTATTTGAAATTTGAATATAATATACAATTTAAATACGTACCAGATCTGACTTCATCTTCTTTATTGTTTTCTCCAGCTCGGTTATGTGTTGACTAAGTGCCTGAATCAATCATATAAAAAGTTTAATCAGTCAAAATACTAAAAAAACAATTTATTATGTACCTTAAGAAACTAAGCATATTCATATAAGCCATTACATGTAAGTTTTCAATAAGAAAGATGAACAAACCTCATGTCGCTGCATTGCCACTGCACGTTTTAATGCTTTGGCTTTTGTTAGGAGATTTCTGGGCCTCAAGCAGAATGGCCGCTGATAGTTTTTGCCACGATAATAAATGAGTGCAAAACCTTTGGGGACTCTCTCAATTGCCACCAAGATTCCTCCACTTTCGTACTCTAACAATCGTGCAGTATCCTCAACAAAGGAAAGGGTTTTTTGCTTTGAGATCAACTTTACCAGCTCTCTATGTTTCCAATGCAAATGCATATTCTCAATTACACCATCAAAAACACCACGAATGCCTAAGCAGAAAAGCAATTAGCTAAGATATCAGACTGGACTTCGCTGTAAGCTATAAAAGAAGCTCACCAAGAGGTAAGTACGACTTCATTTGCAACCCGATCCTACGAAAAACAGAACGTTCTTCATCAGTTATCATTTCTTGGTCGTCAGATGGATTAACTGGAACCATGGATGCTTCAATCTTTGCAAGTAATTTCTCAGCCCGTAACTTTTTGGCTTGAGCCTGATCCATTTTTAGAGGGGGAAACCTAATTAGCAGCAGTCTAGGAACGTCTATAAAATTGCTGAAGGACCATTTAAGACCATGGCCTTGTCATACTGAAACTGAACATTTGAACTGACAGGAGGAAAGGACAAGAGAATGAATAAAGATTATCATACCATCATCCCGAACATAAAATGAATTTGCAGATGAGGTAATTATAAAATGCAAAAGCAGGCCCAACAAAATTACATTACTACGACATGCAACCAAAATAAATTACACAAGGATTGAATGGTGTCAACTTGAAGAAAGATGTGAAAGGAATAGGAAAAGGACAATTATAAGCAAACAAAAAACAGGTGATAAGATTGAATAGCATGTGCTGAAGAATGTAATAACTTTTGCTATAATTTTAGAGTATAGCAAATAAAATATATGAGCAGATGATAAATTCATTATATTCCTCGTAGCTCAAAGGAACAAAAAAAATGCAATCTTAAAAATTTAGTCCTTCAATGAAGAAGAAGACATGTTAAGCCTCCGTGTAAAATATTAAATAAATAAATAAATAAGAGCTCACTAGAGAGGACAGGGGAAATTTGGCTTACAATAGAAAATTTATGTTCAATCCTCTTGAATAATCGAGCAGATTCAGCTCTAGCAGCTTCTTCTTTCATTGCCTTCTTCTCCTCAGCAGTTACTTCTCTTCCCCAGCGTGCTTGAGCCTCCTGAAATTCAGCTAATGTACCAGCAAGCGCATATCCTCCGTTATTGTCAATGCTAGATTCACCGATAGAAGAGTTCCGTGCCTTCTCTTCTACTTCTTGAACATCTTTTGACAACTCCTCTCTTTCTGCAAGAACAGCAGCCACTGATGTAGGAAGAAAATCTTTGCCGCGGTATATAACAATGTAATATTTGTTTCGTAGAAGCAAGATGCCTCCTGTCAGATTCTGGAGAAAAACAGCACCATTTAGTTCCTACAACAAAATGCTTTTCCTAGTATAACAGAAGTCTAGATAGAACTGCTAAAATGCAAGAGGCACCACACCAGACCTGGCAATCTATCAATATGTGCTACCAAAAGTAGCTCTAAGCGTGTCTCCAGGAAACAAACAGATATAGGGAATAATATCATAGAGAGTAAAGTTCAGGTAATAAAAATTTCGTTAAGAGAAACAACACACCTTCAGCTCCTCAGCCATTAATTTGTTATTTGTATTTTGAATTCCCCGTTTAACAGCAATTTTCACAACTAAGCTCTTTTCCCAAAGCTTCAGAATAGCGACTGCCAATCCCTGATGATGTCTGTTTCTCCCTTTAACAAACGAAGATAAGCTAGGTATAATAATGGAGGAATGGTTACAAAAAAGTTCAATTTACAACAATATTTCAAATTGAGTATACCAAGGGCAAAATGGCAAGGAAGTTTTCTTGCAAGCTTTCGCAAATTCGTCATCTCTGCATTCGTAAGCCTCGGCCGCATTCCTGTGGGAAGCATTCTAAGGGGCGTCTTGTAACCAGGAATAGTTTGAGGCAGCAAATCAGCATCCACAGGAAATAATCCGGTTCCCCACCAATCAACAAAGCGAGGACCTAACCCATCAAGCAAACTGTTGAACTCCGCTTCCTCCTCTGTCATGCTATCAGCAAGGTTTGTTTGCAACGACCTCACCTTGTCAAGAGTTAAAGATGGAGAATGATTATCGTTCCCAGGAGCTTCACTTGAAACATCTGGAACAAACGATGTGCCTCCTCCATGAGACGCTTGTGCAGGAGAGGTTTCAACGCCAAGAAATTGCGACTTTGAAGGTCTTTTGTAATTACTTCCTCGATAGACAACCATAACACTTCCTGCTCTCCATATAACCAATCCTCCAGTTCGTCTCTGATCAGAATAATTAACAAAATACATCAATCTCAAAATTAGCAACACAAAAATCCTTGTGCATCGTCAACATATTGACAAAGGACAACACAAATCAGGGGTCAAAATGGATCAGATATATAGCCATTTTTGCTTACTACTTGTGAATATGTATATGGTTAAACTCGTAGTCCATATCCGTCAAAATCAAACATGGATGCGGATTAAATAAGAGGATATACATTCGAATATATCACAGATGAGTAAAACAGATGGGATTAGAAAATATATAGGTCATGTGACTCATGTCGAACAATAAATGTTGAGATATAAATTTCTCAAATGGGAGTTCATTAATAAGTTTGACATATCTGAAAGACTAAGATTCGATCTTTGAGTCATCACAGTTGACATCAAATCACTAGTCTAACGGTCAAAATAATTATAACATGAATAATTATAACATGGATAAATATAATATTGAAACTTGATCACAAGACCTACATATATTAGTCGTATATTTGTTTCCTTATTCATATACTACCTGTTGATATTTGGTATTCATGTAAGCATCCTACTGGGTACATATCTACCCCCATTTGCATCAGTAGCACAAATGCAAATAGAAACTTAATTTAATATGATATGATTGAAACCCAAAACTGCGGCCAAATCGTTTCCAAGAATCTCTAACCTCTACAATCTCGTGCGCGGTCTTCATATCATGCGCCAAATCCTCATGAAACTTCAACCTCGCAAGCTCCGACCTGCGCCAGAAATCATGAATCTTCTCCAAAATCTCCTTGGTAACCCCGGCCTTGGGAATGCTGATCCTCTCTCTCAGAGTCATCCCCTCCCTCCTCAACCTCCTAAGCTCCTCATCCTCAATCGTCAGCTCCGCCAAAGTCGGCGCCTTCACCCTCTTCCTCTTCCCCGTCTCCTTCTCACCGGCGTCGGCGAACCCCTCCTCCCTCTCCCACGGCAACGGAACCGACGCCGGCGATTGATCCGGCCGGTTCCAGCCCCGTTCCAACAATTCCCCCAACCTCTCGTCCCCCTTCAAAGGATTCGGCTGGTTCGAATCCTCCTCTTCCTCGGACCCTAACTCTAGGGTTCGTAGCCTGTGGACGATGCGCTCGATGGAGGTCGAGGGCTTGGGCTTCTCCGGAGCCGGTGGGGAGGGGGGAGGGTCCAGGGGGCGGATGGGGGTTTCGAGCGGTGGGAGGTTCTAGGGTTAGGGCTAGGGTTTTGGTCGGCGATGCGAGCGGAGGAGGGGGAGGGGGAGGATGAGGAGGAGAGGAGGCGGGAGCGGAAGCGGGAGCAGAGAGGGATGAAGGGCCTGTGAAAGGGGAGCTCAGTGAATTTGATCGTTGAGAGCGCCATTGACGATGACGACGACGATGGTATTGCTGGTTTCAGGGCTTCGGGGGTTTACCAGAGAGGGGAGATGGCGCCATGAGCGAGGCGAAATGGACGGGGATAAGGTGATGTTGCTGGATATTTTTGCAGTTGGGCCGGTGTAGCGCTTCAATAATAATTAAGTTGGGCCGGCCGCGTAAGAAAATGTCTCCTGAGTTTGGACTTTTAGAAATTTACCGCGGGGCCAAAATTCTTCACAGCGTGACTATAATTTAGAGAGTAAAATAGTGATGATAATGGACAGATCTAGAAGTATCTATGATGTAGATGTAAAGAGTTTTTTTTTTTGTGTGTGTGTGCAAAAATGAATGCAAATATTCTTCTTTCCGGCCAAAAATAACGTTGTTAATTTCAGAGAGGGCCTATCCTATTAATAGAGATAGCATCCGATCCGTATAGAGCAATCCCACTTGAAAACCAAAACGAAAGTTGGGAATCAAAACCCTGCAACTTCAACAAACTATAATTATGAGTGTCAATCGATACGGCTAAACTCTGGAATCAAAAGGCATTCAAATTTTGCGCCTTGGGCTTAATTTTCTCATTGAACTAGTACCTCGTCACAATATGTGATGTGTCCGTTGATTGGTCTTAAGACTAAAACTCGAGTGAAGAAGGAGCATTGTGTGTTCTTCGTTAATGGATTCTAATAAAAGTTATGATGAGCTAGTTAATTTGGGTAGTTATGGTAAAAAGAAAAATTCTCTAAGGAATCAAAATATGGGACCAACAGGGCGGACAGGTGAGGTGTCCCCCTTCTATTGCATAATGAGCTGATCATCATTAATGATGGATAGCTCATTATGCAATAGGAGGGGGACATCTCACATGCCCCCATGTTGGTCTCATATTTTAGGTCCATGTATCAAAGCTCTTGCAAAAAAGAAAAAATTGATTAATACAAAAACCGGGGTCAAATAGAAAACCAAATTAGTCCCGTTCTATCAAAATTTTAGTATAATAGCTACCCCTTACAGATTACATCTTTATCCCAATATTGATATTGCGATTCAAGTTTTATTCCTTGGAACGCCCATCGAGGTCGGTCCATACTCGACGATCCTAAGCCCGATATCCCGTCGACTTCTTGAATTGAGATGAATTTGAGGTAGACTTCACCTCTTGTTGTTTTCTTTTTCTTTTTTTCCTTAATAAAAGGATTGAGTCTTTTATGTGTCAAGTTCTGGGCTGCGAGCCCATTGGCGCAGTATAGTTAAGCTATACCATTACCATCCACTAAGAGCAACACAAGATTTTGTCTCAATTCACCGTCAAAATTGTTAAGCCCCAAATCTGCAGCATTATGCAGCATTCTCCAAATTTTTGGGTAAAGCTTTATTATTGTAATAAATGCGATTTTTCAAAATGGGAAAGCTGTTGGAGTTGGAGCAAAAATAATTTGAAGAATATGACTTTTGTTTCTTCATTTTGAAGAAAATTTTAGGGAAGCTGTTGGAGATGCTCTAAGCCCCCTCAAACTCTACTCATTTCCAAACGTGAGACTAAACTCGCGGCATTAATTAATCATGGGAGAATGGTCAAACTTGGGCTCAAACTTAGAAAAATAAGGTATTCCAAGGATCGAACGTGACCTGTTCCTTGTTTCATGCATCATGTTATAATTGGTAACTGTGTGAACATAATAATAAGATTCCACGGCCAAATCATATCACCAACCCCGCTGACTTTGGGCTTCACATATCGATCCATATATGTATACGTGGCAATATCAGTGTCGATAAAGTTCCATGCATGTTTCTATCATCACCGTTCCCACATTATTCACGTGCATAAAAATCAAACTAATCCATAATTAACATATATAACTCGAAGAAACGAAATCAAATTTGCAGTTCTCCAACCTATCAATATGCATGAATGGAAAAAGAAACAAAACTAGCTACCTTATTCATTCTCTTCTAGCTAGTTAGATCTCTTTCTCCATAAAGAATTTTTTTTTTCAAACAAGCTAACAAATCCAAAGAAAAACTAAGGAAATTAAAAAGAAAATTTGGAAAATATATAGCTAACTAGAGCCATTAATTTCTACTCTCACAAACATTAATATTATTATTGCCGGTGCCGGTTAGCTGAGACGGAAACAGTGGCGGGGAGCGGGGCCCGCCGTCCCGCCGCCACCGCCCTCTCCATTCCCATAATCGGAGGTAATCGCCAGCGCAGGCCGCCGCCGTAAAATTAGGATCCGCTCGTAATTCGCGGCGGTGGCCAGACTAACCTGATCCACCGGCGACGAGGAACATCTGCAGACCGAAAATTGGAAGGCGACAGAACCGAAAGCCGATAGCTGAAACTGAGAAGAAAGGAGGTCTCTGAGACGAGGACTGCTGATGGAGGAGGTTGGGCGACCTGGGTGAAGTCGAGGTCCCGGTTGGGAGGGGCGGAGGCGAGCATGGTGCCAGGGTCTGAGAGGAGGAGGGGCGGGAGAGTGTGGGAGGAAGCTCGGGTTGATGATGGGCGGTGTCGACATGCTGCGGAGGAGCCCATGTGGCGGCGGCCGAGTGGGGACGCCATGGCTTACGGCTGCTGGCGAGAGGTGCTGTGTTGCGCTTGAGGATTGTTATGAGGATCGTCCGGTCGTCCGCACACCTTTGAACCTGCATATATGAATTGCCATGAATGAATTCAGAAGATAATTAATTAAGATGTATATATATATAATTGCCATGAATTCGAGGGTCACGGTCGTCCGCACACGGTTGATATCTAGAGTTAATTAGACGTACATTTCGCAAGAGCGTTACTACCGTGATATTAATTGCCATGAATGATTAATAATTAGGAAAATATGCTACCATGCGTATAGCTCAGAAGATAATTAATTAAGATGTATGTATATATGCGCTAATTAAGAAAATTGGCAATTAATATAACTTGAAGAAAGAAGGAATATAATTAATTAATAATAGTTACCTGTTTGCGAACAGGACAGCCAGCGGCCATAGTGCACCTGTAGTAAGCCCGAGGACATGGATTCCCCTTCGCCATCTTCTGCCCATACTTCCTCCACTGACATCCATCTGCGATCTGCAGAAACAAAAATCAATCAATGTTGAACTAATGTTTGGAAAAAACAAATGAAACATTATTTACATTTTTTTTCGTCCCCCGAGATATATAATTAAATAGTTTAATTAATTAATTAATTACCATGGGAGCCTCGGATCGAGCTCTAACCGACACCCGAGCTTTCCTCATAGTAGCTTCTTGAGCCTGATCAGAATTGTTACAAGTAGTAGACAATTTGGGTGATTTATTAGGCCCCCAGCCTTGATTCGATCGCTCTCGGATCTCCTCCCTGCAGACAACGTCGACACTACCGCTGCTTTGTGACTTGATGGAGCGATCAAAGGAGCTGGCTACTTCCTTTTTAAACCCACTATTAATATTGTAGCCCAGCTCGTTGTTGTTTAGGCTACCATCCTCAGCTAATTGACCTTCGAAATTAATGTTGCTGATGTCGACGTTGTTGCTAGGGGAGGTTGATCTCTCTCTACTCCCACCACCACCTGCACCCTCCATTGAAGAACCGTCGTCGACGTCAACGGAGGCGAGGCCCAGATCCATGAACTGTCTTGGAATGATTGCCTGCTTCTTTGTATCCATTTTCTCATCAATGTCGACCTGAATCAATTTAATTAATTTGATATATATTGTTAATTAGTCGATCAATTCAAAAATTTCCTCTACACCACACACAAAAAAAAAAAAAAAAGAAAGAAACTTAAATTAATTGATTTGATAATTGTGATTATATACCTCCTGTACTTGTGGGCTTCCGTCGTTATTAATTTGTCTCTGAGTATTCTTTTGCTGCATGAAAGTGATGAATTGCATGTGCAAGGAGTTGTAGTTTCCGGTGACTTGGCTTAACACGCTCCTTAGCCTTTGGTTTTCTTCCTTCAGCTTCCCAACCTCGGCTCGCATCAGTGACAACTGAAGCATTAATTAAACCCCAATGCAATACAAAAAATAGTTAATTAACCAATTAATTTAAGTTCGCCGAGATAAATTCATGTGGAGTACGTGACACAGTATCTCGCTATAGTAATCAACAAACTAATTAATTAAGGGCAAATTATTATAAATTTGAGATTAATTAATTAATTAATTACCTGATCAGCTCTACTCTCTCTATCTTCCTCATTAATAGATGACCCGTCATCAGCTGTTGATCGATCGCTACCCACACTTGCCGTTAGAAGATGCAAACCGGTCTATATGCATCAACGGAAATTAAAACCCATTTCAGCTGAAAATACAATATCAATCGAAAATTAAGAAACAAACTTATCAATCAATATTACTGACGTTGACGTTCATATGATGATGGTGATGATGATCGTTGTTGTTGCTCAGGCTAGGAACCTGGAGGAGGAGGTCAGCGACATCATCACCATCATCACCGGCAGGCG
>NC_033794.1:131620366-131673872 GCF_001876935.1 Asparagus officinalis | reverse complement strand
GCAGGCGGCGACGGTTTCTTGGAGAAAAAATCCATCTCGTCAGGAACCCTGCTACGGTTCGAGAACAGGCGATTGGACGAGTACTCCACATGAGAGCCGCCAGAAACCACGAAGGAAGAAGTATCCAATATGAGCCCTACCCCACCCCTCTCCATATATACCAGCACTTTGATCACGTACGTACAGTTAATTGCAAGCCGGAGAGATCCAGAGGGAGAAGCTAAGTGACGTCTACGAAGTCTTGAGGGGTTTTTATAAAGAGGGAGGAGCGTAGACTTAGGATCTTGGGAGATCGACGACAGGTGGCGGTAAATTAAGAAAACGGCGGGTAGAGGAGGAGGGAGTCAAAAGGGATCTGAGATTTGACCGCTTCTAATTTTCTTTGTTATATCTTAATGGGCCGAATGGAACCCCCCGCCCCCGCGAGATTGCTATTGGGCCGCCGCGTTCGACGACGGAGGGGAAAGTGTCCACATCCAACGTCCAAAGGGCTTTGGGACTGGTCTACATCTGGAACTCATGAAGAGAGCTAGGGGAGGTGACCGGACCCGCACTCTACAGAGAGGACTCGGCATTTCTCATTTTTGACACGTTTCGTTTGCTTTTGAGTCTCCTTTGAGTTTTTGACCCTTTTGGCTTATATCATTTCATGTGAAAACAAGAGTATACGGGGTGACTCATTAATCCTTTTTTATTTAATAAAAAAACATCCGATGCCTCCCTTGGCGTAGGAACAAGACCGACCTCCCACCTGCACCTTCAACATCTGAGCGCGCGATTTTGACCCTTTGAGCGGATGATGGAATGTCCATCGTGCCCCTATTTTGTCAATCGAGAGGTTAGAGCCGCTCTTCGCATGAAGACGGTTCGGATAAAACGTGGACTCCATAATGTTATAGTATTCCCGCCCATGGGCATACGACTTATACGTATTGGCAAACAAATAGATGTATCCTTATACATGTATCTTGCCCCGCTCAACTGGATGATCCAGATCCCCTAGAATCTGACCCAGTCGATTCGTCAAGTCGACATTCTTCCATGACGACACGAAAGGCGGGTGTTAGTTGGTCCTCTAGTCCTGGATGACTCGCCAAGAGCATGCTCGACTACTCGTCCAGAACACCTCTTGAAACCGCCTTGAAACGGCGTTACTTTTCGACGAAGCTATCCTCATTGGCTACATGTCTGCATCGCAATTAATGCATGACAGGCGCATTATTTCTCTGGCCCCGATAGTCTTCATGACTCATCGGACCACGTGGGCCGATGTCCCATCGCTGATCACTTCTCATTTAATGTTGAAGTGGTCTACCCTCCAGTCGTCAGCCGACACCTGTAAAACAAAAGCTGACTCAGCTGCCAACCCGCACTTCACCACCGCCTCACTGTGCTCGACCGAAGTGACCAATTTACCCCTCGCGGTCCGGGTATAAATACAGGTATCATTCGAACTTGTAGGAGGACTTTTTTTTTTTGAAGAAATCTAACTTTAGAACACATAGTTTCTTACTTTTCAGTTCTTACTTTTCTCACTCAAGTCCATCAGCTAACTTGATCGTTGGAGGTACAACGGTGAAACTAATCTCCGCCCTCTTACGAGTTTCTATATGTGCAGATTGATTAACACCCCAATTCAAGAATCGGACATAAAGTCATGGAAAGAAACGGCCCCTCTTCAATACTAAACCGAACCTATCCTATTTTGGATACAACTGGCTGTTTGATATTAGTCATCAACACATAAATAATTATAAGTTATTATGTGTAAAACGAGAGAAAAGAAGTAATATTTTTAGCTAGAACTAAGTAGATTATATTATATAATTATTCTAAATTGTTGAGCGACATTCTTACCATAAAGTCTATGCATTAATACACCTGAATATCATATATCTGTAGTCTGATGGTTTGAATTTTAGAAAATATTAATGTGCAACTTAATTTCTTCTTTTTTTCCATTTTATTTTCCATCATTTGTTGACACTTGTTAGACTTGGACTTAGTTTTCGAAGAGAAACTTGATTTTCTGCATCTGTAAGACTGTCAATTCGTACGCCACAAGAGGCTATGGAATACATTTCATCTTCTTCTTTTTTTCTTTTTTTTTTCTTTTTCTTGTGTGTGCGCGCGCGCGATTCAAGTGTGTGGACCACAGGCATATGGTTTAAAGTGGCTAAAACTAGAACACCATGCACCAGTTCTACCAATGAAAAAATAGGATTATTTGTGTATAGACCCCTGCGTGAAATTTTCTTTGATTTTTTTTACCATCAAGAAGTCTCTACGTCGAAAATTAATACAAGTTCCTTTCTCCAAGGGTAAAAGCGTCAGAAAAAATCACTCAAGAGAGTCAATCTACAGCAATAAACTACTTTTCATGCAAGTTAATAGTTTTATTTTCCCCAAACTGACCTCCAAGTTATATATAGGGTCAAAGAGCTTTTGGTTATAGAGAAATCTTGTCCTGGTAAATCAAAAGGGGGCCCCCCAATTTCCTAATTAAGGAAATCAAGGAAGAAAAGGTGTCCACAAAAACCAACATCGATTATCAAAGTTGTAAAGCTTGCGACTTCTCAAGCAGCGGACGCAAGCAAGCATGCATGCCTTCACTCGTACGGCACGTTTTTAAAACTAATTGATCACCTTTTGACACGTACATTGCAAACTCTATAGATTAATATTCACAATCAAACATAAATATTTTTAATGTTTGCCTTGTTAAAACAGGACGGACGGCATTATAGAACAATACAACGAGACCTACTAGCTAATTTGGAGAAAAACTGACTACTTCCTAAAATTCTCTCATTTGTTATATATATTTCGGTGCAAAATTAAATCTTAATAATTAGTGATCTATTAATACAGGTGTGGAAACTGTGGCTTATTCTGTCTACAGTTGTTGACTTTGTGGGGAGAAAGGAGGGGGGGGGCCCAAGTGGCAATCACAAGTCCAATTTGTCCGACGTAATTGATGGTGATTGTTGAGTCGGTCGAACTTCTCACGAGTCAGTCTTTAAGACTTTTGGAGCGTGCATCTATTAATTCTTCTACCTCAACTAATCAAGATCCAGATTACGATTTTAACGCAACAAAGCAGGTAACAGCATCAGAGCTATGACAATAATAATAACCACCTGGAACGAACAACATGTGGATGAACTAAGACAGTCAACGAAATTTTATGACCGAAAAGGCTAATAGAGGTCGTTCTTTTTCTCTTCTCTACTCTCGAACGGACGTCGCTTGCTTTTTAACTGGTATTTTGGTAAGTTATGCTAAAGTGAAGATTAACTCCTTCTCTGAGGGAAAGCTTAATTGCGTACATACCCCTCTCATAACGCTGTTCTGAACTTACCATCCCTCTAGTTTCATTTTGGCTGATGAACCCCCGTGGGATGTAGCACATGGATCCCACGTGCTTCTACATGACTAAACTTTACAAAGGAAATATCAGCAAAAATAAAACCACAGAGGGATAGTAAGCTCAAAACAACAATAGATACAAGTTACACGCATATGGACCCTTAAGAAGGTGAGAAGAAGATGACGAAGCGGCGGTTGAGCTAAAAATAATAATAATTAGCTTCTGCGTACGCCAGACGCGAAATTTAATCGCTGCTGGTTATCTCAGCTAGCTGACCAACTCGGGCCACTTCCTTCTGGCAGCACACCGACCTCAAAATAATCCAGCTCCTCCGTCGTCGTCCGGAGAGGGAGATAAAGATGAAACACCATAACCTTATTCGGCCCGATAAATTTGGAAGGTGGCCCAAATATGTATAATAAAATTCCTGCTTTTGCCGCAGATTGCTTTTTTTAGATGATCTCCTTACTGGCCCTTATTCGAATAAGGGCCAGTAAGGAGATCATCTAAAAAAAGCAATCTGCAGCAAAAGCAGGAGTTTTGTTATACATAATTGGGCCACCTTCCAAATTTATCGGGCGCCTGTAATTACGTATGTGGGCCACCTTAACTTACTTCATGTATATATATACACACATATAACAGTACAACCCCTTTAAAAAGTCTCGGGTACATATCGATAAGGTGATATCTGCTCATGCCATCTGTTAAGCCGCCTCTGCGAACCCAACCCTCATGTTGCCATAGTCAAACACCGTGTGATAAACTCCCATGAAAACATCACCAAGAATCCTGAAAACCGCACGATTCAAATTAGAGCGCAGTTTCCTTGAGCATCAAAACTACACTAAACTCTATCAAACTAGTGGAAATTATCATAAACTGCACTGAACTACACTACCCTTTTACCTTTTACATATCCTTACACGAGAAAGGGTACAATAGAAGTCATATTTAGAACATACGGAGGTAAATTTTCCAGAGGTCGTCTAGTGCGGAGCATGTAACTTAAAATAAGTCTCGTCGGTCATGATCTTACGTGAGACAAGTTAAAGGGGGTTTTCTACAATTTAAAAAGTTCAGGGGTTTATGTGAAAGGCTCTCCAAAGTTCTAGGGTTTTTGTGAGATTTAATCTTTTCCAAAACTTATAATAACATCAATAAAGCCTGGAAAGTAAAACCAATAAAGCATGAAAAAGGGAGGTCTACCAGAGAGGACCACGAGGAGGAGGTATATCCATGGCTATAAATCCACTGATGCACTGCTCGACAGGACCTTCACCAACCTTGAGAACATACTGCAAAGCAGAAAAGAATCAGATGATGAGAACTCACACAACTGTTATTTACATGGAGCTTACATCGATCCTAGACATAAATAGTGAACAATCCTAATTCCCAGCCAAGCTAGATTATACAGTACCATGAATCCTAATTCCCAGGCAAGACACCATGAACACAATAAGCTAAAAATTCAAAACACTGAGGAGAACAACATTCAGCACTAAGTGCAAAACGTAAACAACGAATCTGGAAAATCTGTTGAGAGGCTGAAGGTAGACGCTCCATGGTAAGTTCCAACCCAAAATCTAAGATTTGGGAACGTGCGGATATGACAATATGTCTACAAAGTTATTTATCTATAATATAGTTTTATAAGTCCATAGAAGTTGAGAAACACAATATCTTAGGTAAGATAAAACATCATTAAGTTTTGTAAATCAATAATTATGAGAACAATTATGATTATGTGAACTATTATCATCTAAACAAATGGAGCTTCGCTAGATCTTTAACTTCTTAATGTGGGATACGTTCTTAGAGTTTTTTAAATGTGTGAAAAGCCTATAACTTTTTTAGATGTGTTATAGGAATATCCAAATATTGAATATGTATCTAATATAGGCACGTCACCTGTATTAAAGTACCCAGCAAGTTTTGCAACATAGAATCTCCAGCAGTAAATAAATAGCATATTGTCAATAGAAGATTAGTTGTAGCCTTGTAAGAAAGAAGATGCATAGCTAAATGTATGGCAAGTGGCAACCATCTCTTAGATACAGATTAAGTGTTAAACTCAATAAAAGATACACCAATAAAAGTCCTGAACCTTTAAGCTTTAATGATAAGGTTGAATGTGTTATTTTTAGAATGATTTATGCATCAAGGAACACAAAAATTCCCAACAAAACGACGATGATGAATCGAATAAATGGTTTTAAAATGCATTACAGATTCAGGTTGTACTAAAATGTGAACTAACTACAGTCCTCTTTGCACAATCTTAGTATTCTTTTTATTGCTACACCAAGTCTACTTTAGCAGTCTGATTACAAGGACAACAAAGGTTTTACGATTTGGTGGGGTTGGGCTTGTGAGCATTTATGATTTGAGGGAACTCGAAGGAGTATACAACATTGTTAACGAATATAAATGCATAGAAAAATTATACAAAATGGTACAATTGACGAACAACTAAGTTTCCTTAACACGCAATAAATTATAAAGTAGAGCATAGATGATAGACAGTATGCAACCACAAGCCTAGTGACAAGAAAATGAAATTCTTCTCAGTTATCATTATAAAATATGATATGTTGTCCTTACCTGCTCCGGTGTGAGCTCAAATGTCTTGCCACCAATAGTGAAAGATATACTAGGCATAGAGGACAGGGCACTACATTCAACAGCTGATTCTCCCATAGGACTAGGCAATCGTTCACATAGCTGTAATATAAATAAAAGACACGATTTAAAGTACAATAATTGAATAGCATTCCGATATACAATTTAAAGTACAGTAATTGAATAGCATTCCGGTATACAGCTCAGTAGAAAGAAGATTCACCTGATTGATGTAGTTCAATATCGCTTCCTGTGTTTGGTTCTGCTTGAGCTGATTTTGCATCCATACAACCGCCATCTCACAAGCATTGCACATAAGATCGCTTCCAACGGATGATTTGTCTCCATTATTCACCACACTTTCAATACCAATACTAGAGAGAGAAAAAGGAGGGGGATTGCAATCAGAATCATATAATGAATTACTTCAAAAAGAATTACAAATTTAAATATTTAATAAATTTGGTAGAATTTCAGGTTCCAAGATATTAACCTCACTCCCCGTGTTCCATCAAAGGCACATAGACCGATTTGAGAGCAAATTTTCATTGGTTGTGTCTGTTGGATAGGTCATAATGGTCAAAAATAGGTTTAGCGTCAGCAAATCATTTCAGCAAACAGACTAATCAAAAAACTTAAGGAAAAAAAAACCTCAGTCAGGAGCATATCCAAAATCTGTTCACCATACTGTGCGACCACAGTTTTACACTCTTGGCTGACAACTCCAGCAGCTCCAATCTTTTGATTAATTTCAGCAACAATGGTCTGCAAGAGAGATGGTGGCTTAAAATTACAAGGCAACCTGCCTGTAATACCTAGAAGAACATCATGCTGACTGCTGACTATATAACTAGTGAAACATTAAATTCAATATCTGATTCAGTAAAGGTAAATGGAAGGCTGGAAGCTTACAAGTCATAACTTTTTCCCCTTAAAAATTCACATTACTCAAGAATCACTAAAATCTATCACAGAGGAATTGAATCACCTATAAATGTGAAAGGGCATTGAGAAGGTCGAGAAGGTCCATTAGGTCCCATCAAAAGATCAGCACCCACAGAAATGTGATTTTAACTAATAAGTTAGTCCCTGGCATCTCTATATATGAACCCTCTACTTAACTGGTTATTGGTTAACCCTGTTTAAGAACACATCTATATATGTCTATTTTTTAGCGTAGGCTGCTATTAAAACCTGATTCAACTAGCACAGCACCCAGATGGGAAAAGTAACCTGAAACCTGCAAAATATGTATTCCTTGCAGGCCAAAGAACTTGGCGAGTGACAATTAAGGGATCAAAATTTATAAATGACAGACTAAAAAGCCCAAAACACAGATGTTCTCCGGGTTCCCTACTGAATTATAATTTCCAAGACATTCTAACGTGAAACATCTTCAAGATGTCAATCATTGGGAACACTGCAGAACAGGTTGTTATCCGAAATCCTGAGAAAGAAAGCACAACTTCATGACCGACATACCATGGCATATCCAAGGTAAATTTATGAGAATATGGTGTGTTGCTACCGCCTCAATATCAGCTTTGTGCCAAATTATGGCATTGACAATGTGGTTGTAAGGCAACTATTATAGAAAAAATTGCCTAGTGATCAGAAATAATCTCATAGGAAAAGCTGCATGCACTACAAAACGTAGTCATTGTTTATTTAATTACAACCGGAAAATGAGAAAACAGTAAGCACAATGTCTACAACCTACTTGGCATCATTATATATGCACCTATATAAAATGATTGCTTTTAGGAAATTTGAGATATCACTTTCTCATTAGAATATAAGGTTATAGAAACAAAAAAAAATAGAACAACTGACATGTAATGTGCTTCTGTTACTCTCCCATTCTAGAAAACCTCTGCTCATGTACAGAGCTGAAGAAGGTTCAGTAAAAAATGTTAAGAGAGAATTTATAGAGTAAAAAAAGGTAAATAACAGATGTACAAGGACATGAACAGTTGGGGACTAGGGAGACTTTTGAGTTGGGAACAGTTTGCAGGTAGCTGGAGCAAGTGTAAGGCTCTGGTGGTACGATGATATAGAAGCAGCCTCATATTTCTACGTTACTTGCCCTCATGTTTAACTTAAGATTTTACAAAACATATTTCAGATACTGTGTGATGATTTTAAAGCATATCACATTATATATAATTTTGATGAACTCCAAGTTTTATATTGCACAACATAGTAAAACAATGAAATGATATTTTGCAGCCAGCTACCATATGCTCACATAGATACCACGTGTTACAAAAAAGAAGCAACTTATATCCTGGGAATCAACAGTCAATATGGCAACACCGATAGAAAAGTTGATAACTCAACTTTCAAGATGACAACTTTGTTCGTAGTAAAGAGAAAAAATGGTATGAACACATCATTCTGGTATGGATGAGTACTTTACATCTTCCCACGAAAGAATTAAGAGGGCTAGGAGCAAACAGACAACTTCTTGCTGTTTTGCACTTCCCTCCTATTTCTTCCTCCTGGGGAACATGGAAGGAACATGGAAGGTCTATTGGCACACATTTGAGACTCTTATAGCATTACCCTACTAAAAGAAGAAGAATAGATCGAGGAAAATATAGTATGCAAATGATGAGTATTAATACATACTGTAGGACCCGCAATCAAAGACGTTCCAGAATCCGCAATTGCCGCACAACCTCCAGCACAAAATCCTGGATAAGCCAAAATGGAGACAGGATCTCAGTAGGTCATAGGAATTTTGATTCAAGACGAAAGTCAAACTACAGAAAAGGGTGTTCGAAATGATTACCAGTTGACTGTCCACCAACAAGGACGTCTCCCATGTCAAACTGCATTCATAAATTTCATTTACAAAGTTATGTAATCAAAACAACTGTAGATACTTGACAAGTATAAGCTTTAATAATGAAAAATAGTATTCTACATTGCTGAAATGGAAAACTCAGGGACCCACCTGCCAATAACCCTTCTGAGACACAGGGACATATACGTGCTCACTCTTATGATGAGCTGGGTCAATCCCTCCAAAAACAATTTCCCCTCCCTCTCCATCCTCTGCTTTCCGGTTCAACCAGAAGGAGAAAACAGGATCTTTAACCAAACCTTGTTCAACCATATTGTACCTGTAAGAAGGCCAAGTCAGTAAATCCCTGACAAATATCATGACTAATCACTTAATCAGCAAATGGACTCCATACTTCAGTGTTCTTGGTGGAGATAATTAAAATTGAATTATGTTAAATATATTAAAGTAGAAATATAAATCTGGTATTAACAGATCATCTTCTCTCAAGAGCTGCAATTTTCAGTTTTTCAGTGATAGTATGTAAAATTGAAATAAATCTCCCACGTTAATATAACATCATCAACATTTTATACAGATACCTGCATATATCAAAGAGTACATGGAATGCTTGATTATGAAATATTATCATGCAAATTAATCATCCTTCCTTTAATAAATAAGAATGGCAATTAGTATCTAGATACCAGATTACTTATCAAGTCAGATTTGAGTCATTCCAGCACCATAGCTGTCATTAATGCATGCAACAATATGGCACAACTGGCAAGTCTTACAAAATTATTCAGGTCAAATTGATTTTGTAATTATGACTGAACAAGCAGACTCCCATGTAAGGTTATTAAGTGAAATAACTTTTTGGTAAAAATTTGTGCCAGTGCCCCTCCGCCGGAGACACAATATGAAACACTAGCAACACAGCCAAAGCCACTCATATACTGAATAGCTTATTTTTATACTCATATATACTACCCTATATACTATATATACTAACTAGGTCAATACCTCATATATAATACGCGTACTATATATTATACTAATTACTAGCCTATAATACCCTAACTACTACTACCTACTATATATAACCTGCGAGCACCACATAACCTGCGGTATCGCTTGGCTACGCAAAACACAAATTTGTACTATGAATACCTATCATGAAAATATGGCTATGCTTGGTACCAACACAATTTGTACTTCTGTAGTGACGTGTCACATCCTCATCCGCATTCCACTACTCATGTGATTCTGTTCCCCAACATTGAATGAGGTGAGGGGGATTTGACACCACACTAACCCAACGCATAACTATTTGTGCGCTTGCCCAGTGGTAACCCAAGCAATACCGCCATCATGCTTCTCCTCCTCCTCTCTCCTCTCTCCCACTCTCATATATAAGTATCTCATACATACTATAACCTATACTCAACCTATAGTCATATACTATATACTATATATTATACTAGTACATATATATTACTGCAGAAAAATGAAGAACATTGGTACCCAAGTTGTTTCAAGGCAGCTTGGTATGATTGGCCTAAATCTGGCCCCCTACACTCACACATCGAAGATAGAAACCTCAACTAACCTTTCACGGCAACTCCAAATCGTAGAATGTAGGCGAACCTTGATTCAGCGCCACACTCATTACCCAAGCGCACTACTTGGTAGCCCCCCAACGTTTCTCCCCATTTTTCTCTCTAATATACTACCGTCACCACTATACTTTACCTCCACTACCCACATATACTAACGTATATACACACACATATATACATACGACAACAGTATACGTACTGATATCACATACCACCACCACACACACACACACACAACACCACACGACATATATATATATACCTACTAGGCTCAACCCTATATATATCAGCTGAGCTCATTACTTAATACTACGCTCATATACTAGTACCTAATATAGCAATCTACTACTATAACCCGCCAACAATGAAAGCGGAAACAAAATTCAGAAAAGAAAGAAGATTTCCAGCGTGCGACCGCCAATACTCAAAATAATATCTTTATTGATCTCCGAAATATTTTACAAGATAACTATTTTACAGAGGAACACTCAAAATACAGACTTCTCTTTCAGATTTTTATTCTCTTCTGTCAAGCTTACAAACTCCACTCTCTAACTTCTTATTTATAGACACAGTAACTGAAAGCGACTTGCACTACACACAGTAACTGAAAGCGACTTGCACTACGCACAGTGTAGATTCTTTTTAGCCTTTTGTGGCTTTTTTTTCTTTGAAGAATTTTCTCTTCTTCTTTTCAAATAATTTTTTAGTTTTTCCTTTATCAGGAATATTTTCTTTATCAACCTTATAAGGTTGATCATAGGCGAATTGTTCACAGAATTCTCCTAATTTTTTTCTTTTTGTAAGTCTTTGAGACTTTAATTGATTTTTAAGCTTTAAATCATTACATAAAGCTAAGCCTTCTTTTATACAGGCGTTTGATAAATACCCATATGATAGGTTACCATAGGGAATATATCCCCCATATTCAGATCGAATTTTATTTCGAACTTTTTCTGCAAATAATGTGGGTAAGCCATCTATGAATTTGGCTTTTCAATATGAGCTATTAGCATCACTTAGAGACATAACTCTACTTAAATAAATATCTTTATACCATCAAAAATATGTTAAAGGACATCTAAAATTTTGCAATAAAGTCCTTATTCTTTCACATTCATCAAGGTAGGCATCAGTAAAATGATGAGCTATTGCTAGCATTAGTGTATAAACAGCTTCTTGCTGAACTCCATTTTCTATTTTTGTAGCTCCTAGAATTTCATTTCGAGCTTCAGCAGAAAGATAATTATCCCACCATCCTTTAAGGATGCTAGTAAAACCACAAGTTATGAAAGAAACTATCATTCTTTTATTATTTCCATTTTGTTTACAAGTAGTTCCATACATGAGCATTCTATGTATAGTAGAATTGATTTGGGTATCTGATAACCCATCTATATTTCATTCGTATGAAAGAAGCTATCATTCTTTCATTCTTTCCATTTTGTTTACAAATAGTTCCATACATGAGCATTCTATGTATAGTAGAATTGATTTGGGTATCTGATAACCCATCTATATTCCATTCGTAGATATTTTTACCATTGTAATCTGCCTGTAGATAGGCATCGTTTTCTTCAAATAAAACATCTGCTGGAGTAGGTTTTTTATAATAGTACATTCCAGTCTTTTTCGAGGATGATTTTTAATTTTATTTATTTCTGTAAAGTTATTCTCTACAGCAAGTAACTTTGTTGACGGTATATCGTCAGAACTGTCTGTATTAGATGATTCTTCTTCTGCTTCAGATATAACTGCAGAAGTTGATGGTAACACTTTATTAAGTGTATGAATTCTAGCATTAGTTAATTTTTTGGCTAGAATATCTATAATTTTAGGAGTTATCTCGCTGTCTTTTTTAAATCCTGAAATGTCAATTGGTGGTTTAATATTGGTTTGTTCTATTTTTCTATGAGAAACTTTAGCTTTTTCAAGCATTCTTAATGATGGTATAACATCATTTATTTTGGATAACAATTTATCTAAAACATCTTCAATTCGAATTATTTGTTCACCTAAAGTTTGAAGATGGATATTTGTATAATTATTTTGTTTTATAATTTTACTCAATTCTTTCATGTGTTCTTCATTAATTTTGTTTGGCTTTTATAAAAGTCGTAGCCTCTATAGTAGAGGGATGAACATCCTTTAATTGTAACGGGTCAATTGGAGGATTAATAGATCGGATTATCCTACCCGTAGTTGTTTTTTACTGTTTTAAGTGGTCTTCTAACACACTTATTCTAGTTTTTTGTCTAGAAATATAGTTTTTTAAAAACCAAGGAACAAAAAATTTAGGAAGCGTTTGGCAAGCATGGCGTTTTTGTCGTTTTCGTTTTTTTTTTAAAAACAATGAAACGTGTTTGACAACCGGGACGATTTTTTGACTTGACCATTTACAAAATCCAAAAAATAAACGTTTTCTTAAAACACCAAAAAGGTGTTTTGAGATTCCGTTTTTTCATCTAAGCCGCCGCCCGTCCGCCGCCCGCTCGCCCGCCGCTGCTCGCTCGGCCGTCCGCCTCCCCGCCGCCACCACCCGTCGCCTGCCGCCACCCTCCCCTGTCGCCCGCCGTCGCCACCCCGCCAGCTGCCGTCGGCCGTCCTCCACCTGTCGCCCTGTAGCTTCGTTTTTTCATCTAAACGCCTGCCCTTCGCGTCGTCTGCCGGTCGCCGCCGCTGCCCGTCGGCCGTCAGCCACCGCCGCCACCCGTCGCTGCCCATGCGGCCGTCCGCTCGTCCACCGCTTGGCTCGTCAGCCCGTCGCCGCCCGCGGAGCCACCACCCGTACTGCCGCACACTGCCGCACGCCCGGCTGTCACCTGGCTAGCCTGCTGCCCTGCCCGTACGGCCGCTCATAATTCGCCGGAACTGTTACGCGTTATCCCGCACCATCTCCACGGTTCGGCTCTGTGCGAACCACCCGTAAACCGCGCCGCCCTCGGCCCCGTTGACTCCTGCCGGCCAACAGGCCCGTCTCAGTGCCACTGCAGTGTCATCGCGTCGACCGGCCGCCGGCTATCCGCCGGTGCTGCCGCTCGCCGACGGTCGTGTCGCTCGCCGCCTGCTCTGACGCGCCGCAGCCCTTCCGTCGTCGTCATCGCCGCCATATAAATAATAACTATAAATGGTGTTTTGAAAACACCTTTGAAAAATAAACACCATGGTATGGTGTTTTTCAAAAAAACACTACAAAAAGAAACACTTTGGTTACCAAACACACTTTTAATTTCTTGTTTATATTCAAGTTCTGTATAATACTTGTCTACCCAATTTAATTGGTCTTTTTTCGAAAAACTTTTGAGAAAATCTTTATTTTTCTAGGTAAAATTATTTATTAAGAATTTTCCTTGACTACCTTTTTCAAAATTTATTATTTCATTCTAAAACTCATCTCCGTATTAGGAGAAACTTTATCCTTATATAAAGGATGAGGAATATTATTATCGGATATATTTATCCCTTGAACAGAACTGGTTCTATAAGATCCAGATCGAGATAATGAATTTCTGGCAGATGTTGCCACGTCAGATATTCTGACAATTCTAGATGGATTGAATGTTATTTCAACCTCTCCATCTGTTGTTTGAACAATTTGATTAATATCTTGATTAATAATTGGCAAGGATTGTACTGCGTTGGGTATAACCTAATTTTCAGAGAAATTTATTTCATCCCATTTTATTTGTCTATTAACAACAATATTAGATGACAATACATTTGTTTCAACCAGTACAGTTTTACCTGGTTTAGAATGAATTTTTGCTTTGGGAGCCAAGGTATTTAATACCTTATAATGGATCCTATATATGATAGCGATTGTTTCGGATCCAGGTATATAATTATACCCATGAGTCTTTCTTTTAAGACTAATAGCCTCTAGAATATTTGGATCGGTCAATGAGAGGCTTAAATTTGGATAAACATTAAAATACACGGGTCTATTACAGAGACTGGTTTCCATAATACCCATTAAACATTGGGTCCAATTTAAACATCTTGAGTCTCTAAGACAGACTAATAAAGATGCATTAAGACCAGATAGGGTCAGGGGTCTAAAAGAAATTTGAATTAAACCCATATGTATATATTTATACCTATCAAAATATGGATTGACATCCACAACACCTAACAGTTAGATGGTCTGTTCTTCCCTATCGACTGTAGTAGTCCTTTCTAGGGTATTTATATTTATTAAAGACTTATAGTCTAGAAAACCAATTTTATAAATGTCCCTATTAGGTACATCAGGTATGGTCCACTTATTAAGTGATTCTATGTCAGTCTCATATTCAGTTAACTAAGCATTTTTAACTTTTTTCATTCCAGTATAACTGGATTTTCGAGCCGAACTCTCTGCTAGGTCTGACATATATTTTTTCTTCTAGTTTTACCTTTTACTAATTAACCAGTAAGGAAGAAGAATATCATTTTTCTTTTTATTCTCTAACCATCATCCTAGTTAAAGGCTTACACGTCTGTCAACGACTTACACTATCCTAAACAGCCTACCTGGCAACAACGGAATTTACACAGCGCGACTTTTTTGACGTCCCATAATAAGCATTCAAACTAAGATCATTATCAGAGAATTAAAAGAACATATGAGATTCTACATTCTTACAAGCTAACTAGATAAAAGATAAGCTGTAAGATAGAAATTACTCAGACATGCAGAAATAAATCATGGCTCTGATACCAAAATGAAAGCGGTAACAAAATTCAGAAAGAAAGAAGACTTACAGCGTGCGACCGCCAATACTCAAAATAATATCTTTATTGATCTCCGAAATATTTTACAAGATAACTATTTTATAGAGGAACACTCAAAATACAGACTTCTCTCAGATTTTTATTCTCTTCTGTCAAGCTTACAAACTCCACTCTCAAACTTCCTATTTATAGACGACTCGCTGCCTTCGATTCCCTTTGACACCCTTCGACATTGACCCTTACTTTATTTTATTAAAGCTGAAGGTGACTTGGCACGATATTCGTGCGCACTACACACAGTAACTGAAAGCGACTTGCACTACGCACAGTGTAGATTCTCTTTTTGAAAAGTAGCTTTATAAAAGCTGCTTTTAGAAAGCTACTTTATAAAGTAGCTTTTAGAAAAGATGATTCTAGACGGCTCCCCGAGACTCAATCTAGAATTTTTATCTGCTTAGGAAGCTGAGCTTTTACCGTTAAGGTCTGGTGGATTATTGAATATTTCGGCCCAAATATCTTCAGGGTCTTGAGCATCTTGCAATGGTGTATCTTCTTCCATAGAAAATGTGTGACTATGAGTCTCATTATTATCAAAGGCTTCAAAGATTTGCCTTTTGAAATGTTCTAAGCACTTTTTTTTAATTTCTGTTTCAGTGCTTTGAGGATATTTCCTTCGCATCATTTTAGCAATTTTCATCATTGGATTATCATTTTTAATTTCTTGAGTCTTATGAGACTAGAACAGAAGTATTTTTCTGTATAATTTCTTCAAGTTGTTTTACCTTAGTATCAAAGCATATTCCGTTCCATCATCTGCAGTAATATTTTCTTCTCAGAACAGGCATATGAGAAGGGGTCCAATCACAAATAATAGACCAATTCCAGATCCATGGGATCTCAACTTCAGCGAAGAAGTGTATTAAACAATTTGAATTAAACCCACATGTATATATTTATACCTATCCAAATATGGATTGACATCCGCAACACCTAACAGTTGGATGGTTTGTTCTTCTCTATTGACTGTAGTAGTCCTTTCTAGGGTTTTTATATTTATTAAAGACTTCTAGTCTAGAAAACCAATTTTATATGTCCCTATTAGGTACATCTGGTATGGTCCACTTATTAAATGATTCTATGTCAGTCTCATATTCAGTTAACTGAGCATTTTTAACTTTTTTCATTCCAGTATAACTGGATTTTCGAGCCGAAATCTCTGCTAGGTCTGACATAGAATCACTTAATAATGCAGCACTTAATAATGCAGCTGAAAGAGAACGAGGAGTTCCTTGATTAGTTATAAACTATAAACCTTTAAATAATGTCCTTAAATGGATCAGATATCCAATTCCTAATAAAAGGGATTTGTTAAATCGCATTACTAATGCAAAAAATATTTTCTAAGTTTGATTTAAAATCAGGCTATTGGCAGATTCAAATAGAAAAAAAAAAAGATAAACACAAAACTGCCTTTGTAGTCCCGTTTGGACATTATGAATGGAATGTTATGCCATTTGGGCTTTAAAATGCCCCTTCTGAATTTTAAATATTATGAATGAAACATTTATTCCTTATACGGATTTTATCTTGTCATATATACATGATATTTTGATCTTTTCTCATAGTTTTGATCAACATGTTAAACATTTAGAAGTTTTTCGAAACTTAGCTATTAAAAATGGGTTAGCTATATCTGCCCTTAAAATAAAATTATTTTAAACTCAGATTAGATTTCTGGGTCATAATATAGAAAAATGAACTACTATTCCTATTGATAGAAGTATAGAATTTGCTTCTAAATTTCCCGATGAAATAACTGATATAAAACAGTTACAAAGATTTTTAGGAGCGTTAAATTATGTTGCAGATTATTATAAAGATCTGGCAAAAAATACAATCCTTTTATATGATAGGCTTAAGAAAAATGCTAAGCCTTGGACTCAGCAACATACTATTGCTGTAAGAAAAATTAAACTTAAAAGTTAAAAGTTTACCTTGTATTCATCTTGTAAATATTCACTGGTTCAAAATAGTTAAAACAGATGCATCTAATATTGGTTATGACGGTATATTAAAACAAGTAGATCCCCAAACCAATAAAGAACAAGTAGTTCGTTTTACTTCTGGTAAATGGGATAAAGCCCAGTTTAATTATTCTACAAATAAGAAAGAAATGTTAGCTATTATAAAATGTTTCTCTAAATTCAGAGATGACATATTAAATCAAGAATTCTTACTAAGAATTTATTGTAGTTCTGCTAAAAGCATCATTGAAAAGGATGTTAAAAATCTAGCTTCAAAGCAAATATTTGCTAGATGACAAGCTGAACTAGCCATGTATCAATTTCGAATTGAATATATTAAAGGTGATTATAATCATCTTCTTCACTTTTTCACCCGTGAATTTTTACAGGGTCAACATGAGACGGAGTAATCCCTCCTTTTTAGGGAGGGGGAGAGGAGGCCCAAGTTCAAGTTCAGGTCTTATAGGCCAAACTAATTCTGAAAGGAGTTATACTCCATCTCAGCCCAGTTCATGGCGAACTATTTCGAAAAAACATAATGCTTCGCATCCATCGCAAGCCTTTTATAAAGGCGTAAATGATCTTATTTCACATGAACATACTCCTGAACCCTTTACTTCTATAGTAAAGCAAGAAACTGAATGGATTGAGAAACCTCAGTCTGATATTGTTCTGTATCTAGAACAAGAGGATGTTCCATTAATGAATGATCCCGAAAAATTAAGACAGAGATATCTGCAGGATACATATTATCCAACCTTATCTTTAATCAAGAGCCTAGATGAAGACTCTATTGATGCAAAAGGGCATGGAAATTACACATTTTTGGACAACGGATAATCATAATGTCCCTCCAAGCTTCAGTAAATGTATTATTCAGGAAGTTATACTTCCTAGAAATTGGGCACTAAATCCTAATCAGGAGCTGCCACTTGTCAGAGTTCAAAATACAGAAGAAGTTTATAACTTCAATTATAGGGACTATAAACGGGCCTTTAATGAGATATTATTATATCAGAATCCCAAACAGAAGCACACTTGGCTTATCAAAATTTGTCCTGAAGCTCTTTAAAAGGGCGTTCCTACTTGGTTCTATAAATGGTGAGAAACATATGGAATTGAAATTGGTATTATTCCCGAATCCTTAATGAAGTTATACTCTTCTTGGGTAGATTACCATCCTATTCTTGCACGAATAGACGAAAGCCAGCTTATAGATGGCATGTGTTTAATACACTTCTTCGCTGAAGTTGAGATCCTATGGATCTGGAATTGGTCTATTATTTGTGATTGTACCCCTTCTCTTATGCCCGTTCTGAGAAGAAAATATTACTACAGATGATGAAACGGAATATGCATTATATGCATTGATACTAAGGTAAAACAACTTGAAGAAATTATACAGAAAAATACTTCTGTTCTAGAGTCTCATATGACTCAAGAAATTAAAAAAACAATCCAATGATGAAAATGAGACTCATAGTCACACATCTTCTATGGAAGAAGATACACCATTGCAAGATGCTCAAGACCCTGAAGATATTTGGGCCGAAATATTCAATAATCCATCAGACCTTAAAGGTAAAAGCTCAGCTTCCTAAGCAGATTAAAATTCTAGATTGAGCCTCGGGGAGCCGTCTAGAATCATCTTTTCTAAAAGCTACTTTATAAAGCAGTTTTCTAAAAGCAGCTTTTATAAAGCTACTTTTCAAAAAGAGAATCTACACTGTGCGTAGTGCAAGTCGCTTTCAGTTATTGTGTGTAGTGCGCACGAATATCGTGCCAAGTCACCTTCAACTTTAATAAAGTAATGGTCAATATCGTAGGGTGTCGAAGGAAATCGAAGGCAGCGAGTCGTCTATAAATAAGAAGTTAGAGAGTGGAGTTTGTAAGCTTGACAGAAGAGAATAAAAATCTGAGAGAAGAGAAGTCTGTATTTTGAGTGTTCCTCTATAAAATAGTTATCTTGTAAAATATTTCGGAGATCTATAAAATAGTTATACTTCCTAGAAATTGGGCACTAAATCCTAATCAGGAGCTGCCACTTGTCAGAGTTCAAAATACAAAAGAAGTTTATAACTTTAATTATTGGGACTATAAACAGGTCTTTAATGAGATATTATTATATCAGAATCCCAAACAGAAGCACACTTGGCTTATCAAAAATTTTCCTGAAGCTCTTCAAAAGGGCGTTCCTACTTGGTTCTATAAATGGTGGGAAACATATGGAATTGAAATTGGTATTATTCCCGAATCCTTAATGAAGTTATACTCTTCTTGGGTAGATTCTCATCCTATTCTTGCATGAATAGACGAAAGCCAGCTTATAGATGACATGTGTTTAATACACTTCTTCGCTAAAGTTGAGACCTCATGGATCTGGAATTGGTCTATTATTTGTGATTGGACCCCTTCTCATATGCCCGTTCTGAGAAGAAAATATTACTGCAGATGATGGAACGAAATATGCCTTGATACTAAGGTAAAACAACTTGAAAAAATTATACAGAAAAATACTTCTGTTCTAGAGTCTCATATGACTCAAGAAATTAAAAAAGACAATCCAATGATGAAAATTGCTAAAAGGATGCGAAGGAAATATCCTCAAAGCACTAAAACAGAAATTAAACAAAAGTGCTTAGAACATTTCAAAAGGCAATTCTTTGAAGCCTTTGATGAAAATGAGACTCATAGTCACACATCTTCTATGGAAGAAGATACACCATTGCAAGATGCTCAAGACCCTGAAGATATTTGGGCCGAAATATTCAATAATCCATCAGACCTTAAAGGTAAAAGCTCAGCTTCCTAAGCAGATTAAAATTCTAGATTGAGCCTCGGGGAGCCGTCTAGAATCATGAGTACATATATACATATACATATATATATGTGTATATATATGTGTATATATATGTATATATATGTATATATATGTATATATATGTATATATATATATATATATATATGTATATATATATGTATATATATATGATAAATATCCTATTTCATGGAAGTTGCTCTCAGTTGAGGAGTACCAACTCTTCATTGTATTATCCCTAAGATTAGTCCAAGAATATGATCATGGTTAGAGTTTTCTAGCATCTAAATATTTGACTAATTTAATTTCTGTCTTAATTGGCCGTAGTTGCTAATTTTGAAGTTAAACTAATTTTAGACCATTTGGTGCTTAGGAACAAAGCTTTCTGATAAGTAACAATTTTAAGCTTAATGTTAGATCTAGATGCCATTACTCAAACTATTGGCAGTCCTGCGCCTGCATTGGTAACTAACATATAACAGTGCCATAAAAAAAGAGAAGTACACAATCATATATGTCCCATCACTAATGAACTACAGCATCACATCCAAACAAATTGAGAAGAGCTTACCATACGGGAACCGCATTACCAACTGAGATTTCTTTAAACCCTAGACCAAGTATGCCATCAAACTTTGCTGCCAAGAAAGTGATACCTGGCTCTCTGGTGGTTTCAATAAATTCCTGCAGAGCAGCAAAGTCTCACTATGAATGTCATCCAAAAATATATTTGTGCATACTATAACAGGTAAGGTGTAAACTCTTGTAATGCTCCAGACCTGGTCTTTGACCACGAGATCTCCTAGTTCAACATTGTCTTCACTAAAAAAACCAGAGATTGCTCCAGTTCCATAGTGAATTGCTGCAGATTTTCCTGCATAAATGACAGCAACATATAATCACGTTATGTCACCTCACTTGACAATTTGAAATCTTTAATCCATTTTATGAGAAAGTGTCTCTGTTTGAAAAACAGAACATGTGGCAAGTATTAAAACTCATGCAACACTTATCCCAACAGGCCCAAGTTAAAGCATAGAAGCATAATCAGGAAGAAATTACTTCTTTTTGGACACTCCACCAAAGAAAAATTGTCATGGAAAACTACTCGTCCGGAAAAATAAACATATGTTTTAATTTTAAATCAAATGCATGTTAAGTTATTAGATATAACCAGCAGGCTTGTTTCTGATCTTATAAGCAGGAAGAGGGAATATCATGTATCACTAGAATAAAATTTAAGGATCCTAATTGTTTTGAAACTTGAGAATAATCGGATAATTTACAAAAAGAACCAAGCCCCCCCCAACCCAAAAAAAAAAACAAAATGATAATAATAACAATAAAATAATGTATAATGGAACCATGAAATACAACTACAATAATTCAAAATACTGAATCAGAACACTATTAAAAGAAAGCGTAAGCAGCCAACAAGAGCTTTAAACAACAAATAAGATGCACTCCAGTACTCACATACAAAAATTAATCAAACAAAAACATCATGTATAACCATTGAAAAGAACAAGACTATGTATCATATGCATAACCTGAGGTGCAGTTAACTTGCAAACTATAACGTGTGCATATCATTTATGTGCTACATAAACCGAACTAGAATGCCGTCTCTTAAAGCGGCTTTTAAGTATTGTCTTATACAGTACCACACTATCTAAAATAAAAAAAGGATGATTTTACTTATATTAGACTAAAACAGCAAGTCGCATCTGATATCACACAAAGAGCATAAGTAATTCGTGAAGCACAGGATCGAAACAAGTGTGGACCAACCATTCTTCTGATATGTGCTTGACCTAGTAGACCTATACTTTGAATGAACCCAGCAAGCAATCTGCACACACAAAACAAGTCTAATAAGTTTACAAACACTTGACATGAAACCTGTGTAACATTCGATTATTTCCAACTCACCGAGAAGTAGCACTTGGAAGATGGAACCCACAAATTAGAGCTGCCAGTATCAAATATCACAGTGAACTTCTGTGGCGGAGTACCGATGCCAATCTCCCCAAAGTACTGAGCATTCAAGTAGTTCTTTAGGGAAATGATATCAGTGGAGTGAGACCCATCGCTGAGACCTCCTCGAAGGCAGTTCAGGGGCTTGATTTCCTTCTCAGAGAACCTGCCTACGAGCCTACTGTTCTCATCCAAAGGCTTCTTCTTCAGACCAACTCGAATTAAACCTTCAGCAGTCGCCGGGAGAATCAAGGGAAGGACAAGTACGGAGAGGACCACAAATGGCAGAAAAACCCTATGCGCAGTTCCCATGCTTACCTACCAATCAAAAACACCTAATTAATGAACAGAAAGGAAAGGAAGAATAGATTATCCGTAGAAAAAGGGCATAAAACAATCTGTAGGATAAATAATACAAACGGTTCTATGTATATATTGGACTAAAAAGGAAGTGAATCAACTAGACATTAGACTGACTGACAACTAGAACCCAGAAATGAAAAACTTCAAATAAAGATAGGCTCAAAATAAGATCATCTCCAAGCTGCACATCAGGAAACTAACTGTAAATTTAACCCCATAAAAATAGAATATCCAGCATCTCTACAAGTAATCAAAACCTTCAAAAGAATAGAACTTGATCGAATATACATCATCTCTACAGATAATCAGAACGAATTTGTAAATTTAGTTCCCAAAATCCTTCATCAGTGAACCTCCACATGTAACTCTAAGCCAAATCACAACAAAGACGTGAATCTAGTGAACTATTATAAACCTTTTATTAAAAAAACCCTAAATTAGAGGGAAACAGAAGTATAAACACTGAAAAGCCTAGAATAGATGGAAAATTTAACATCCGCTGCTCTAGTTTTCCCATCTAAGATGATCAAAAGAGGCGACAGTGCTAAAAACCCTAAATCAGCTAAAAAAAATCTGAGTAAAAAGAGAAAGAAGGAAGTCAGCATACCACCAGAGAGAAAGCGATGTGAAAAAACTTCAAAGGAAACCTAAAAGACCAAAATTAGAGAAATTGGGAAACCCCAAATCGGCTAAAAATAAGGTGAAAAAGGAAAAGAGAGAAGCTAGCAGTACCGAACAAAGACAGAGTAGAGAGAGGGGTGCCTTTCTTTGCTTGTTCACCACGATAGAGAGCTCAACTGCCAGTCTTTTTCCCCTTTTGGTTTTATTTCGGCTAAATACCCATATTGGTATTTTAATTCAACCACATTTGTCAACAAGGTATTTTAATTAGGAAATTCGGCGATAAGACATTTTAATTGAATAAAATTACCATTTAGGTCCTTTTTCTCGTCGGCGGACACTTTTCCGACGAGAACTCATCACGTGCGTTGCACGTGGGGGCTTAATCTGTGTTTAAGAGCTGATGTGGCTCTGTTTTCTGACGTGGCAGGGAATTAACTCTCTCTCTCTCTCTCTCTTCTCTCTCTCTCTCTTTCTCATCTTCTTCCCCCTCATTCTCAGATCCACAAAGAACCCTCTCCGACCGTCGCCGGCAAGCCAGCACGACCGCCTCCATAACGGGGTTCGAGCTGAGGCGGTGAAGGAGGCTGACGGCGGTGAGGAGATGGAGGCGCTGGTTGGGGTCGACGAAGATGGGAGGGAGGACGTCGGAGGGTGGTTGATGTGGTCGGTGGAGGCCTGGGTAGTGCTATCGAGCGGGGAGCTCGGGGAGGAGACGGAGTTGAGGGTGGCGCGGTTGAGAGAGTCGGCGATGGGGAGCTGAGGGCAGGGATCTCAGGCGGCTGGACTTGGTAGCTGAGGCGGGTGAGGGCTGACGGGGCGGTGACGGTGTAGTGGGAGGAGAGAGGGAGAGCTTGGGGCGCCGGAGGGGTCGGAGAGGGTTCTTTGTGGATCTGAGAATGAGGGGGAAGAAGATGAGAAAGAGAGAGAGAGAGAAGAGAGAGAGAGAGAGTTAATTCCCTGCCACGTCAGAAAACAGAGCCACATCAGCTCTTAAACACAGATTAAGCCCCAACGCACGTGATGAGTTCTCGTCGGAAAAGTGGCCGCCGACGAGAAAAAAGGACCTAAATGGTAATTTTATTCAATTAAAATGTCTTATCGCCGAATTTCCTAATTAAAATACATTGTTGGCAAATGGGGTTGAATTAAAATACCAATATGGGTATTTAGCTGTTTTATTTCTATTGTTTTTTATTTTATTGGTAAATAAATTATGAGGGTCACGGAGTCGGTGATGCGAAGACTATCCGGTGATATTTATGCTTACGACGATCGTGGCCGTTCGTTTATTCATTGTAAACATAAGTAAATGCATCGAGAGAGTATTACCTATTTAACGCTGCCTTAAGTTTCTGTACATCTTTTTTTTTAAATATCGAGTTTTTTTCCTCTTCTTTCGTTCTTAAAATTAATTTAAAAATTCTTCTACCCGTTCGTCAATTTCGTGCCGCACCGAGAAATATTCTACTTGTTCCCAACCAATATTGATCCCATCAAGCAAACGTAACTTTTGGAAATTGCTGAGTCCCTTCCAAGGTCCCAATCATGAGGGTAGTGAGAGGTAACATAACTACAGTCCACATCAACGATGTCTTTTTCCAAAAGGTCCATGCTAATATAATTCTCATCTATATCTACATCTATACCTATATTGTGTATATAAAAAAGGATTGATGTGTTGAAATTTTTATATTCCCCTTTTGCCTTCTTAATTTTTGATATTTTTTAATTATATCAATTATCTCTAATTAGCTAACTAATCTAATACTATTTTAAAATAAATTTTCCCAAAATGTCTTTCGAGTTTCGTTCGTAATCACCAATACGCCCTCATATGTCATTAAATATCAGTTTTAAAACTTTCGTTGTTTTTGCTAAAATTTTACTATTAAGTTTAATATTTAATTAATTTTAATAATCAATATTTATGAATATTATTTTTTAACTAGAGTAAAGTCTAATAATCTGATCCAATACTAATCCATTCTTATACTAGATGTATACGCATAGATAAAATATAATTTGTAGCATAATACAGTAGAAATAGACATAAATGTTATGTAGATATAATACTATAGGTATTAAATTTATCCGTAAGATATGTTATATATTAATATAACATTATTGCATAATTATAATGTTGATGTATAATTATAATATATTACCACTATTGAAATATTAAAATATATTCGATGTAAAAGAATATTATCCCTATTAAAGAAAATCGGTAACATTCATCAAAAGTTAAAGAAGCTTATAGCATATGTCCTTATATAACATTTAATTTAGCATTAATCGATATTAATTTAGCATATGTCTTTATATAGCATGAAGTAACAAAATGTGCATTTTTGAGTCCCATGCTTAAATACATTCATGTATAGCATTAATCATAAAAGAGAACTTTTGAGAATCACGTTTAGCCTCTTCATCGTTAATAAAGACTCTTCATCTCTTCTAACTATCAAACTCAATAATCCATGAATGTCTTACCTTATGCCTTACCGTTCATCTTAAAAATTTCTCTACTTTCAAAAGTGAAACTCCAAACCACTTATTTTTCCTTGCAAAAGCTAGCATTTGGGCCTTTCTATAGCTCACGTTTGACCTTCCTTCAACAAAGTCGATTTTTCCCAGCCCTGCATATCGACAAACATCAATGATAGTGTACGCTTTGTGTGGTACTGCTAGAAGATGATGATGCAATGTCGGTCATGCTTTTACGATATCATCTTCCTCATTGTCACCAGCGAATCACACCTTACCCTCTACTGTTGCGGGATTGTTCGGGCTATCAGGCACCAGCACGTCGTCAATGCTCGACACTATAAAATTTATAGCTAAAGATGGTGACATTCTTTATGGGTTATACGACGTTCTTTGTAGGTTTTACGGTGCCAAGATAAGGAACCAGTGGTTGCTGCTCTGCTCTGCGGATGCTACTACTGCTACATAGTTGAAATATTAATATTATTGATTTGATGTGGGTTGTTTGTTTTGCGGGATATACACAATATTAGTGGAGTATAATTTAATAGAATTGACTTTGATTTCATTCACTGCTGGAAACATAACTTTTAGCGACGGACAAATCCGTCGCTAAAAGTCGAAAATCCGTCGCTAAAACCTTTAGCGACGGAAAATATAAAATTCCGTCGCTAAAATATCGTCCGTATAGTGAGGGTAGCTGAAATTTGTTTTAGCGACGGATATTTCGTCGCTAAATTTTAGCGACGAAAAATTAGCGACGAATAATCCGTCGCATTACTTTATTTTAAAAATTTAAAAAACTTTAGCGACGGATTTTCCGTAGCTAAAAAATCTTTTAGCTACGGAAAAGCCTTCGCTAATAACTATTAGCGACGGAAAATCCGTCGCTAATAACTATTTTTGAAAAAATAAAAAAAAAACGAATATTCCGTCGCTATTAACTTTAGCGACGGAAAATCCGTCGTTAATATTATCTATTTGCCGTCGCTAAAAGTGTATTTAGCGACGGATAATCCGTTGCTAAAATATTCCAATATTTTTTTAAAAAATATTTTGAAAATTGAAAAAACCTGTACAATAATATAATAAATTTAAAATCCTGTTCAATCAGCAGTATAATATTCATTCTCACGCATATATAACACATAATTTAAATATCTAAAGCCGATGGTGTTAAACCTAAAGCCGTTGATACAGTAGCCTCCATAACGATGGTGTTAAACCTAAAGCCGTTGATACAGTAGCCTCCATAACGCTTTACCACGTTAGAAGGACCTCTGGCATATAAACATATTTTTGCAGGCAGGTTAACCCCATTCGTAATACGTCGGTCAACCTTTAAGAAAAGAAACAAATAGTTTAAATATCTGTTGTCAGGCACATATTTGATATACGAATCAGAAATGTAAATAAATCTTACTTCACCCTTCAGCCATGCAGGGAATTGTCTAGAGTGTGTGTCCATAACTCTTTTGTTTTTTGTTCTGCATTTAAGAATAGTCTGGACATATCGGATGTGAAACCTAGAATAAAATTATTTACAACAGTTAAATAGAGATAGTTATTGTGATGTGATATGATCTGATTCAAACAGTTAAATACTTACGCCGAGTATATGTTAAATGTAGTATCATTACTCAAGATATATGTGTGGGCTTGATCTAGCTCCATTCTGGGGAATCTAGTGTCCTCCCCACGATCATTATAGAATGTTCCGTCAATTATTCGTTGGGGACGGTTGAGCCTTGTCTCCACACCCCGCAAGTAACGAGAGATGAAATTCAAACTCTCATTACTTATATAGTTCTCTGCTATCGATCCTTCAGGACGTGCACGATTATGCATCAAATGTTTCATGAAACCCAAATACCTACAAGCATATAGTTTCATGATTTGTGACAAAATAAAACTGATATACGTAATTTAACAAATATTAATTGAGCATTATAATAATAAATACCTCTCCACAGGGTACATCCAGCGATATTGAACTGGTCCTGCGATGCGGGCTTCATATGCTAAATGTATTGTGAGATGCACCATGACCGTAAAGAACGAGGGTGGAAATAGAATTTCCATTTTACACAGTGTATTGGCTACACGTCCCTCTAATTCTTCAAACTCCCTGACATCAATCACCTTGGAGCACAACTGCTTGAAGAAACCGCAATATTCTATTACCACCATCGCGAGTTCCTTCTCAGCATGTCGCAACGCAACCGGGAGAAGTTGATGCAATAGAATATGATGGTCATGTGTCTTGAGTCCCAAAATTTTCCTGTCCTCAATATGCACATTTGCTGAAATGTTTGAAGCATAACCATCCGGTGTCTTCACGGACTTTAGAAATAAACACATATTATGGATCTCATCCTTCGACAGTGTGACACGGGAGGCTGGGAGTACAAACTTTCCGTCACCCTTATCTATAGCTTGCAGTTCGGGACGGATGTTCAATTCTGCTAGGTCTCGACGTGCCCTTAAGTCATCTTTTGATTTTTTCCCATCCTGCAACAAAGTGTTCAAGAGATTCTCGCATATGTTCTTCTCGATGTGCATGACATCCAAGTTGTGACGTATTTTTAAACTTCTCCAATATGGCAATTGATAAAATATGCTGAATTTTGACCATCCACGCGAAAGTTCAGTACCCTTAGAGGCACGCACATGCGATTAGACAGTGCGAGGTTTATTTCCCATCCTTGTTTGCTTACCCTTTCCCCTTCCCTTCCAATTTTGCTTCAATATTTTTCTCCTAACCCCAAATGGATTTTCTTTGTTGAATCTTTTCTTTCCAAATATTTTTTTAGGTAGAGGATGTAGAAGCTCAAATATTTCTTCCCCGGTCAGCCTTGGTGGTGCCGGTCTGTTTTCTGGATTGCCGTCGAACTTTCCTACTAACTTTCTGAACTTGTGCCCTGTAGGTAACCATCTTCTGTGTTGCCAATAACAGAACTTGCGGCTGTATTTCAGGAACTTTCCCTCATAATCTGACATGCAAACCGGACAAGCAATCTGACCCTTCGTCGACCATCCAGACAAGTTAGCATATGCTGGAAAGTCATTAATTGTCCACATGACCATTGCACGCATACGGAAAGCCTCCTTACCATAAGCATCGTAAGTGCTGACGCCTTCATCCCAGAGAAGCTTCAAGTCGTCAATTAATGGTTGGAGGAAAACATCAATGTCATTTCCAGGAGAATATCTTCCAGGGATCAAGAGTGACAGTATCATGTATGGCTGCTTCATGCACATCGACGGCGGCAGGTTGTACGGTGTCAGCAACACTGGCCAGGTAGACCAAGCAGAGCTCATTACTCCAAACGGATTAAATCCGTCGCTAGCAAGCCCCAGCCTAATATTCCGAGACTCCTTACCAAAGTCAGGGTATATACGATCGATGTGCTTCCATGCCTCACCATCAGCAGGATGTCTCAATTTCCCGTCCTCTTTACGATCGGTCGAATGCCATCGCATATTCTCAGCCAGCTCGGCAGACATATAAAACCTCTGCAGCCTAGGAATAATAGGAAAATATCGGAGAACCTTCACAGGGATTCTGCTCTGTTTATTGGATGATATGCCTTCAGATGTGCCCGTATGTTTTTTCCAGCGTGATACATGACACGTCGGACATTCCTCTAGACCTTCATTACCCTTATTGTACAAGATGCAGTCATTAGGACAGGCGTCTATCTTTTTGTAATCAAGACCCAGGGTATCAACAATCTTGTGAGCTTCATAATAAGTTGTGGGGATGCTCTTCTCGCCGCCTGGAATGACTTTCCTGAGCAAGTCTAATAACATATCGAAATGTGTAACAGCCATCCCACTGAGTGTTTGGATATGAAGAAGCCTCAGCATAAAAGAAAGCCTTGTGAACTCGGTGCAACCCTCGTATAACGGTGACTCGTTTTCTTCAACAAGTCTCATCAATCGGGCTACATCTTGAAACATATCAGTAGTGTTAACATCACTCGAAGACGGCACGGTAAGAATATCTTCCAACATATCAGTTGTGTCAATTGTCGGATTGTCGACATCAGTAAACTCTTCCTCTAATTGCATCACCGGGACGCCTTCACCGTGATGACTCCAAAATACATAAGAGCTATCAAATCCATTGATTGACAGATGGAAACTTACGTCACTCCTAGTGAGCATTTTATCATTCCTACAATTCTTACAAGGACAAAAAATCAACCCGCTGAGTGACCGTAGAGGGTTGGTGTCAGAGTAGGCTAAGAAAGCTTCTATCCCATCCTTGTATCGAGTGTCTAGATGCCTTCGATCACGTGGTATGCCCATGAACGATTTGTCAGGAATTGTCCGCATCTAGAATTTAAAAATTAATGGAAGTGAGCATATCCCTACATATATCATTTTAAGTTATAGGACAAGTGTGTGTGATCGGCTGTCAGAGGAAGGCTTCTATCCCATTAGGTATGTAAACGTAGCGTGTATATGTATTTACGTGTGTTCAAGTGTACTTTTATTTCGTCAAAATTTCGGCAGCACCTACCCGCTGTACTTAATCGGATCCGGATCCTCTACTAATGAGAGGGTTCCTAATATCTCCTAATGAGATCTTGGCCTTTGATTTATCAATCAAAGGCCAAGATCTCCTCATGCACAAAAATAGGCGGGAGATGCGGATAAGATATTATCCTTTGAATATGAATAAGCCTCAGCATAAAAGAAAGCCTTGTGAACTCCTTACACCCCTCGTATAATAGTTACGCTAACCCCTTATCCTCACCCTCACCCCCACCCCCACCCTCACCCTCACCTAACCCTAACCCTAACCCTAACCCTAACCCTCAACCTCACCATCACCTAACCCTCACCCTCACACTCACCTTCACCCTCCCCTAACCCTAACCCTAACCTTAACCCTCAAACTCACCCTCACCCATCACCCCTCACCCTCACCTCACCCTCGATCACATAACTCTAACACTCACCCCACCCTCGATCAAATAACCCTAACCCTAACCCTCACCCTCACCATCACCTCCACCCTCACCTAACCCTCCTCTAACCCTAATCCTAACCCAAACCCAAACCCTAACCCTAATCGAACCCTAACCCTAACCCTAACCCTCGCCTAACCCTAACCCTAACCCTCACCCTCACCCCACCCTCGATCACCTAACACTCACCTCACCCTCGATCACCTAACCCTAACCCTAACCCTCACCCTCAACATCACCTCCACCCTCACCTAACCCTCCTCTAACCCTAATCCTAACCCAAACCCAAACCCTAACCCTAATCGAACCCTAACCCTAACCCTAACCCTCGCCTAACCCTAACCCTAACCCTCACCGAACCCTAACCCTCACCCTCGATCACCCCTCACCCTCACCCCACCCTCGATCACCTAACACTCACCTCACCCTCGATCACCTAACCCTAACCCTAACCCTCACCCTCAACATCACCTCCACCCTCACCTAACCCTCCTCTAACCCTAATCCTAACCCAAACCCAAACCCAAACCCTAACCCTAATCGAACCCTAACCCTAACCCTAACCCTCGCCTAACCCTAACCCTAACCCTCACCGAACCCTAACCCTCACCCTCGATCACCCCTCACCCTCACCCCACCCTCGATCACCTAACACTCACCTCACCCTCGATCACCTAACCCTAACCCTAACCCTCACCCTCAACATCACCTCCACCCTCACCTAACCCTCCTCTAACCCTAATCCTAACCCAAACCCAAACCCAAACCCTAACCCTAATCGAACCCTAACCCTAACCCTAACCCTCGCCTAACCCTAACCCTAACCCTCACCGAACCCTAACCCTAACCCTCTCCTTATTCAGTTACATATGAATTCGATCATATACAAGAGCTCGGTTATATGCAAGTTCGAATCTGAATCATATACAAGTACCAACCATGCCAAGTTCATAACTAAATCGAAAGGGGGCGGCGGCGGTGGAGATCGCCGGAAAAGAGAGGGGGGGGAGGGAGGATTCGGGAGAGAAGGGGGGAAATCGGGTCTGGGGGGGAAGAGAGTTTTATCGGGCGCGGGCAGCCCAAATTTTTTGGGCGCCCGCGCCCAAAAAAATTCCCTATCGAAAACTTTAGCGACGGCAATATCCGTCGCTATAGAAGTTATTAGCGACGGATTTGTCCGTCGCTGAATATTCCGTTGCTAAAGAATTTAGCGACGAAAAATATCCGTCGCTAAATTGTGGTTATCCGTCGGTACAATAGTTTCACCTACGGACTAATAGCGACGGATATTTCCGTCGCTAATACAATCGTTATAGCGACGGAAATATCCGTCGCTATTATTCCGTAGGTGAAATGCTGTTTTCTAGCAGTGATTGGTAGTTTTCTACTAAACAATAACTTTCTTTTCTTTTTGTCACCTTGCTAGAACTTAGACCGTCAACTAACGAAATAATTTTGTAGCAAAAAAATCACTAAATTTCTTATAAGTAAAGAAATACCAAATATTTTCTACAAGTACAATTATCATTTCTTTTAATAAAACGTCGTGCATCATATGTGTTCATTTGTTGAATTAATAAGATCTTAATGAAACATATAAGTTCATTGGCATGGACTCATTAAAACATTGAAAATTTTGATAACTTCTATACTTAATCTAATCTAATTCCCATATGGTTTCATTGAGTTTTATTGTTTTGTTATTTGCTAGAATTCTTTATTTGTATACATTGATTCTTCGTACGAGAATTTGTAAAGATATTATGGATACAACAACATAATAATGGAAAGTTTCATGCATTGCACCGTTTGCACAAGGAAATAACTAGTAAGTACCCTAAAAAGTATTATGTTTGTAATACTTATTATATAAATATTATAATATTTTATTTTTTATAATATATTATGAATACACACACATGTACGTAATAATAACATAATACAATAATGTATTATCATATAATATTATATATATTGCTAAGAATTTGGGATCTAATAGCAATTTTAGTGATTGGTGGGACTAATTTCTAAATACGATGGATTCAAGAGATTGATATGAGAAAAACCTCAATATTATATGGTTATATAAAATAAAAATATACTTGGCTAAATTTTTCTAAGAAATATTAAGAAAACATCTCAATTCAAAATTTATTATAATTATTTATTAATTAGATGGAATCTCAAGGTTCATGCGAATGTTATAATATAAAGCACAGATGACAAAAAAATTACAAGTCGAACCATCGAAAAAATATTAAGAGATATTTTGGGTGATCAAATACTTTTCAGCAGAACAATAATTCATTAGACGAGACTTCTGTCAAGTCCTGTTTGTAACTATGTTTGCTAAAGAAGAAACGTAATCAATGCAAAAGTCTTAAGAAATCATATATTTGGGGGGAAATGAGAAATTTTCTCTTAATCTTTATATGAATATGTTATACCCCTAAAAATATTATTATTAATCTTCACTGAATAGTGGACACATGTCTTGCAGTTTGTACAGCTAAGTCAAAACTAAAATAATATATGCATCAGTTGTACCAACTGTACAACTGACATCTTGCGTAACAGAGACAAAAGGCGGTACTACTCAGCTAACCCTTCAATTAATTCCTTAGCAATCCAACTTGATTAACTTTTTCGGCCGACATCTCGCGTAATCGAGACAAAAGACGATACTTGTCATCCAACCCAGCCAATCACCTCTACGATGATAGTTCTCTCGAACCCTCACCGACAACCACCTAACCTTACATTAACTGCCCTAACAAAGTCATTATTGCTCTAGTCAACAAAGTTTTTATGACTTATCAGGCCTCGTCGGTACCAAGCAGCTGCTGTCGCTTAACATGAAACACCTGGACAGCCACTCTCACAACGGTTGACACTTGTCAGCTGTCTGCTACCTCAGTTGCCTAGTTAGACTCGGCCCAAGTTATCCTCTTGCCCCTCAGAAATACTATGAAAAGGGAATGTACTACATGAGGTAACACTCTCTGGGTTTTTTCTTACAAAAAACTAAAAACTGACTTAATACTCATTCACTCAAAATTAATTACAAACTTGATCATCGGATGAACCACCAGAGAGCCCAATTCCGTCCTCTTACGAGTTATTTCTTTTGCAAAGAAGAACAATGTCTACTGGAACCATTCATTAGAATGAGAGAGAGGACCCTAATCAATACAAGAACTTGAAGATAATTACATGTTTGATAACTAGCATCAACAGAATATGCTTGTATTGACATCTCTCGGAGAGTTCTGACTTCGAGTAAGTACGAGGAAGAGTCTATAATAGATACGAATTTCATACATATACCGAATAAAAATGTTCTTGTGACAATGAGAATAGTTGTGAAAGAAAATTGATTGATACTATCTTCGATCAGAAGAAGCAAATTCATAAAGAAAAGAAGTTCCTATCTCTTTTAACTTTTTGCATAAGTGCACACTTTCCGCCTTAATGCTCAATCATATGCCAAACCTTTGTAGTTGGAATTTTTTGAACCAAAATGTTATCTAGAATTATTATGCATATAAAGTAGAAATAATTATTAATTATTGTATTTATTTTTTCCATGGTTTTCTCTTTTTCCATGTTATATCTGTATATAAATTCTTTTATAGTCAAATTTAGAATATAAAACAATCATGTCTGCTCTAAATAATTATAACAAGTATCACGTGCAACACTTGTATTGCACACTAGTTACAATAAATGCCTACCGAAATGATGTCCCTGTTCGGATTCAATTTGAAAGAAATTATATATGTGAATGCATTTTATTTTTTTGGTGTACCAAATCCATGGATAGGAACTAATTAATTAGGTGGGGGATCCTCCAATCAAGCATGGATGAGTCTATGACTCTCTAGTCTCTGCTGATACTCAATTTTGATTGTTCATATTCTCATTGGCAGTAGTAACTAGTAAGTACAAAACAATCATTCGAACAATAAGTATGATAGAGAGACGTAACTAGAAGTACGGCCCTTGAGTTATCATCGTAATAAGATGCATGAAGGCTTCTGAGGAGACAATATAACGCGTGCATATATATTACACGATAACTAACTATAGGAATACCATGTGCACATAATATAGATCTTCGAAATTTTATATGCGATCTCATGCGCGAGAAGATAACCATATAATTCAATAATGGTAATTTAAATACACGACAACACAACAGTGAAAATTTCGATATTTAGCTTAATTTTGATGAGACGAATCATACCAATAATATGAGAACGATCATAAATATATAAATGTTAGACGGATAAAACAAGATTTATCTTGTGCCCACAAGGAGATTTTTGCATGTGAATGAAAGTGGGATTCCTCGCTTTGTATCATCATCAACCTTAGACGATAGAGGACGATAGAGAAATGACAAATCACGAGAAGAAGTACTTGGTGAATCTGAAGTATGCATTTGGGTTTGTTTTCTAAAGGAAATAATCAAATTATCCTTTCTTTTTCTCTCTCAAAAAGAAAAAAAAAAGAAAAGAAAGAATTAAAAAGAATTTAAAAAAAGCTATCTTTATCGTCTTCCGGTTGTAGTTTATACTGGGCTACGGCCCAAATAGAACGCCTGCAAATATCTCTGATATAAAACGACTTTTTTCGTCTTCCGGTTTTAATCCCTTCGATTTAGTAGAAATAGAAATGCGCAGCGCCGTTGCAGCGCGATTCCAGTCCCTCTCCGCGGTTAGTCCCGACTCGGCAGTCAAAATATTATTATTTAAAATTTTACAAATTTTGTTTTTCTGGGTTTAATTTCCCTTTAATTAAATTCAGCAGGTGCCTGTTCTATCCTCCGCTCGCTCCTTCATCAATCATGGACGGTAATCGTTCAATCTACTTGCTGCCTTTTCTTTTTTGCTCTCTCTCCAACCTATCATTTCTGTATGAAAATGTCTATTTATTTATTTATTAATAGAACAAACTCCCCAGATAAATATCGGATTAATATTCCAGTTAGAGTAGGATAAGTAAGAACCCATGGCGATTTTGGGAGCGGATTTGGGCAACGGGCCGATAGGGTTCGTGGCCTGTAAAATTTGGGGTGAGCCTTCATCTGCTTTTCTTTCTAATTCTTTTTCAAAGTCCAATCAATCCCTTCAACCCCGGCTGGAGAAAACCAGGGTTGATTTTGTTGAACCGGGGTCAAAATCTGAAGAGATTGGGTTAAATTTTGTAGTGGGGGATTAGAAATAGAGACGTATATATTTGATTAGCTATTGAAGGTATTTACAGGCTTGTACGATAAGTGGATATTTGTTTGTATGTGCACGAAGAACAAGAAGGATCCTTTGATGGTTGTCACTTGAATTTCTCCTCTTTAATTTTCTCTCTTCCTCTTCGGTTGAGTAGGGGTTTTAGTAGAAGGGGTCTGTGCAGTTTACTTATTGTTTGATCTTCAATTGGATTGGGAAAAATCCTGATAGCAGACTTACAGACAAACCATATCTAATTAGGGAACACACTACCACAACGTGGCTTTATTAGGTGAGTGCAAGTTTAGTTTATGTAAAAGGAGCCAATGTTGCAGGCTTGTCGCGAGCATGTGAGGGTGACTAGGAATGATGTTATGTGGAGAACTGGTAGTGTGTGCTATTGTAGGTTGGGAGTGTTCTCTACTTCATTCTATGTATTCAATGCTATGTTTTCAGTCTCACCTAGTTATTTACTATTGCCATGTAAAACACTAAAATTTTGCTGTATCCCTACAGTTCATGGTCACAAATATACAAGATTCCTGCAACTTTGTTGAAGTACCTCAAAATAGGAAGCTTTGTTCTGCTTTTGGTTATTGTTCAACATCCCAAGGTGTGCACCAACTTTGCCAAAGTCCATAGGTTGTTATTGCAAGTTTTTTGTTATCTTCTTTCCTAGCTGCAATTTAGCGATATGCTATCTAGCATCATATATATATATATATGTGTGTGTGTCCAACTTCAATTTCCACATGTTTCAAAGGCCACTCTTTCTGTCTAATAGAGACACTAAACCATATTAAAAAAAAGCAAAGCATAGCAAATAGAACAAGCTTTACACCGGAAGTTATTATCTGGTAGTCAAGCTTTACACCGGAAGTTATTATCTGGTAGTAAAGCAAGGCCACTTCTGGCTGGAGAAATTTACATCCATGTCCACATTTTCCTTTGCTGCGTTATTATCTGGTAGTCAAGCTTTACACCGGAAGTCTTTTATTTGTAATTTTTTTTCTTTCTGATCTTAGTAGAAGTTAAATAGAACAATTATGCTTTATGTTTGCAGGCTTCTTTATTTTGCAAAGCAGTTATCTACAGTGTAGCAACCTTCAAATCTCATGCAGCTCAAACATGAAAATATATTAATTAAAAAAAAAAAAATCCAAGGATGCCATTGAAATCAATAACAGGTAATGTAAAATGCAAGTTATTTTCTTAAAAATTAATATCTGTCTACAATTAGTAAAGGGGAGCACAATGGATGTGGAGACATTCATGCTGGTGGTGCACTTATAAAAGGTTTCAAGGGCTGAGCAAATGGTGACTACAGGCTACAGCCTGTCAAAAAATTGACGCTGTCAAAAATTGTCGCATCTCAAAGTCAAGATAATACATAAGTCTCCAGCTGATAAGTGAAGTAATCATGGAAATTTGCGGAACTATTGTTAGTTATTAACTCAAAAAATTCTATTTTTACACAATTGATGTACCAACTTATGTACTTTATGTATGACCTAAAAGGGAAATTTTGCAAATGTGGGGATCAGAGATAAACACAACAAAGTTTTTATTTTCACTTTGAAATTATATTCGGTAAATGAACTCAGTCAAAGCATGCACATAAGATCTGTGGTAATCAAGATAAACTTTGTCATAGAGAAATACATGGAATTTTGATAAGGCGAATTTCATGGGGTTTCTAGGCTCAATTATCAAAAGTAATCTTCAAACGTGTAATGTGAAGGAGATTATGCATTGGGAAACTGCTTGTTTTTAACTAGTTACATAAAGGAACTTTAAAACCATACTTCCGGAACTGCATATGGGCTGCAATGAACCTGATCCACATTAAGTGAATTGCAGGAAGTGGATATGAAATATAAGATATACATCCTAGAATTGTATGACGAGCTAAAGCATGTATAATATATTTGAGTATATGTTTGAATAAAAGTATGCGGATTCAAGGAGTCTCGAAGAAGTGTCGCAGTCGGACACGTGTAGGACACTGATGCGAGAGCCCAGACGAAGTGTTGGGGTAACCTAGTGCAGAAACTAGGAACGAGGAATTGAAAACTAGGTTGATACTGCCATGTATCAGCCCTTTCGTTTCAGATTTACAGTAGGAGATGCAAAACCCTTTTTTTGTACATCTGGAAAATGAGCAATAAACACATACAATTTGGTCCATGTTGGTTAAGCATCGGGTGAATGAACCTGATAAATGGAAACAGCCTGAAACCTGGGTAGACTGCAGGATTTGAGCATTGCTTGAGCTGTATTTAAACATTCGTAAAGTAATCATGGTTCATCGAAATTGAATTAATGAATTAGTTAAGACAAGCTATGAGCTGGTGTAGCTAACTGCTACTGGGCCAAAACAGGAGGGGTCTAGTACAAAAAGTTCTCAAAATCCCAAAATTTGCCTCAGCCCATTGCATCAGTAGCCTCTAACTCTGGTTGTGTATTGGGTGTTATGGACATAGTTGCTTAAACTTTTCTTATTTCTAAACAAGGTCTATGCCCAATGGTGGTCAGATTTTTGCATAATTGTAGATGCTTTGCGCTTATATTGCTTTCTATCTAAAGTCTTTCCCGTAAACCACAGATCTGACAACCAAAAGATGTGTGCCCTGCAACTCAAAGGATATGCGGCCCATGACTGAACAGTCAGCAAAAGAACAGCTCTCGCAGGTTAAGACGGTTTATGTTATGTTCTTTGTCCAGATATTCTTCATGATTCTTGATTTTTTTTGTAATAATTAGGTACATGGTTGGAACCTGTCAACTGAAGGTGGTGTGATGAAGCTACATCGGTCATGGAAAGTCAAAAGTTTCACCAAAGGATTGGAATTTTTCCAGCTTGTTGCAGATGTTGCGGAAGCAGAAGGTGGGGTTGTCACATGCATTTTTCATATAATCACATTCACACTTCTTTAATGCAAGTTTCTACGTGGTGATGATCTTGTAAGTGGTGAATACTTGAAGTGCTTCTGAAATCTTGAGTGCAATCTGACTTACTTAAACGTCACACTAATTTTAAATAATTAGGATTACATGCAAAACAAATTAGAATACACGAGAATGTCTTGTGCATGCAGTATGAGCTACAACCTCAAGTTGGTATTGAGTTTACCTCATATAAGTGCTCATTTTGAGGACATGTATGACATGTATAGAGTCAATTACAAGCTTTCAAATTTCATTAAATTTCATCATCTGTTTGAGACTTCAAATTCTAGGTGGGTATGCTATGTTCATGTCCTGCACCGAATTCTTTTTCTTTTAGAGATTTTTGCTTCTTCAAAAACTTTTTGATATTCGTAGTGCACTGTAACCTAATATGTAATAGCAAAAGGGAGCAAACATCAATTAGCTAAATCATTTGTTTGTTGGGCATGTATATAGAGATTATTACAGACACATCCAACTTCTGCTTTCTTTTTCCCATGTTCTAAATGTTAGACTTTAGTATGACATTTCGTGAATGAAGCTGCAGTGACTCTTATCATCCTAAGGAATTATTATTTAGATGATCATATGTACGTACACGTGCACACACACACATGGTTTTACACACATTCAGTCATAAATACGCATGCACGCGCGCGCACACATACTTGACACATGCATGCATGCATAAATGCATAAATATAAACATATATACTTTTGAGATGCATAAGTATCCTCGTGCTGGTTCTTTTGTTGTCTGTTGTCAGTGCAAGTAGGGAAACCATCTAGAATAGGTTAAGCAGCTTTATATGCAAGTTTAGCCTTATCATTAACTCTGGAATAAATTTGGCACCTGGTGCAGCAAACTTCCTAGTGGTTTCTGATGCTACATAGCATACCGTTTCATCTTGTCCATCATATCTTATATCTTTCTCTTGTGAAACCTGTGCATCTGATGTGCGGGATTACTATCTAGGCTACATTGTTTATCAACACAACCAAACATTAAGTTGGAACCAGCGATGCGAAGTTATGAGATACCTGTCAGCAGCCTGACCATGGTAAATTTATGATGTTACTGTATTAAAACGAACTGCGAGTGAAGATTTGAATGCTCTAGTATGATGCTTAACATATCATCTGCAGATGTGACACGTTACACGTGGGAATGGAAACCATTCATAGCCATCTTATCTATCTAGTCCGCTTCTCCATTTTAAATTTCTCTTTTTGCTTGAGTTCATCCCTAGCAAAAGTGTTGTTTTACGTGCGTATTTTTTTGTCTTTCTGTGTATGTTTTCTTTCATTATTTGTGTGTGTGCCTGTGTGTGTTTTCTCTTTTCTTTTTCTTCCTTTTTTTTGAGGTAAAGAAAGGTGGGTGGAGTGGGGATGGGTGTTGGGGCTTAGTTGGAATAGGGTTGAAAAATCTAATTATTTATTCGAAGTCTCCAATACCAAGAAAAATAATTTTAGACGATACATTAGGGAGGAAAAATAGTTTATCTTTGTTACAAAAAATGAATCGTAGAAAAATTAGCACCTAAGCCTTTCAACTGAATCTTAGAAAATTAAATCAGAAACTCCAAGAATATACATGTCTTCTGTGTAACATTCTTAAATAAACATAAATGCATATGCGTCAGCAACTAAAGTAGTGTTACTTTTTACTAGCAACACAATACTCAAAGAAGAAGTTGCTATATTTCAACCTTACAAGCTGCTAAATAGAACTGGAGTAGAATTCTGACACTCAAAGAGGTGGGCCGGTCAGTTCCATGCCTAGGCTGTACCCTATTTCAAGAATGTCAAGTTCCAAGTTCTGACTAAATTTGACTGGTTGCTTGGGCAAGAGCCAGGTCTCATTTATATTCTAGATGGTAATAAATCTGCAGCGATGATGACAATGATCCTCAAGTGTAAAAAGGTTGTATATGACATATATAACGTAGTGTCAACTTGCCGTGATCTTAAGTCACAGAGAATTGTGGTGTTAATAATCGTTTGTGATCATAAGTGATGAGCAACAATTCTAATTAAGTATTGTCCTTTGCAACTCTCCCTCTTCCCTGGAGAGGAGAGGAGAGAAGAAAAGAATTCTACCTTTAACTTTGAAATTTCAGTTTCAGTGATACGAGTGTATCTTTTCTTCAGGAGCTTAGCGATCCTCATGGGAGCTTGAGGATAGGAGATTCTCATATCTTGGGAATAGGAGCATGGATGGAGCCAAAGAAGACGGTGAAAGAAGTCAGCAGGAGCGAAACGCAAAAGGACAGGGTAAACTGACAGATCTCTGGCCGGTCGACCGCAGCACACATGCCGGTCGACCGGAAAACCTGCACAATACAGGGTTTGAGAAAACTATCTGGCCAGTCGACCGGACCAAGCCTGGCGGTCGACCGGATCGCGATTTTTGGGTTTCCTGTTTCGTTTTGGATTCTGTTTTGACAGGGATTCCTGATTTTTTTGGGCTTGTTTATTTACAAGATTGCCATCCATGTTTGCACATCTATAAATAGGATTGTTTTAGGGTTCTAAACAATCAGATCTCAGAGAGAAGTGATCAAGAGAAATTCTAATAATTGTATTAGGGTTTTAGAGGGAGAGTTGAGAGGTTGTTCTCGATTCTAGTGAGATTGTGAGGGAGAGATTGTAATCTTTTGTTCTTCATAATCTAGAGAAGGTATTTTCCTTCGCCTTATACTGAATTGTTCTTGTGTTTTGGTCATCCTTTTCTCAACCCACCTTTTGGTAATTCCACGACCAAAGGGTGCTCGCACGACGACTCGTATCAAGTTGGTATCAGAGCACTAGATTCGGTGAAGGGGCATCCTGTGTATGGTCCTTACTCGTTCCTCATACAAGAAGCTTGGCGAGATCCTTATTTCATTGGAAGGAGTCCAGGATTTAAGGAAGGAGAAGATGGCTGAAGGAGATAATTCAACGAGGATTGATGCATTAGAGAAGCAGATCGAGACGATAGGGTCGACGCTCACAAAACTCGTCGGTCTCATCCAAGAAGGGAACGAAAAGGGGGAATCTTCTTCTAGGTCTAAGAAGAAACCTATAGAGTCCGGTGGAGAGAGCGAGCTTTCAGGCTCCGACGAGGAGGACGAGACCGTCAAGGCTGCACCGCATCAAGGGGGTAAGAATTCTTACCAGAATCTGAAGATTGATTTCAGAGTGGAGATTCCTATTTATGATGGGAGTGTTGACGTCGAAAGGCTTGATGACTGGATCGAGCGGATGGAGACGTATTTTACTCTTTATGGTTATTCGGCAAAAGAGAAGATTGTGTTCGCGACTTTGAAGCTTTCAGGACGTGCGTTGACATGGTGAAAATCCTATTACAAGCAGGAGAAGAAGGCAGTGTCGTGGAACAAGTTCAATGAGCTACTTAGGAAACAGTTCTATCCGGTGGGATTCCTTGAGGAGCATTGGTACAAGTGGTATGGCTTGCGTCAAAGGGCCAATCAAACCGTTCAAGAATACACTACGGAGTTCCAGCAGCAGGCGATGGTCCTTAACATTGCGACAGAGGAATATTCCGTGTTCATGAAGTATATGGCGGGATTGAGCGATTACATCCGAAAGGAGATGAGGTTATTCACGGTCGAGACTATTGCAGATGCGAGCGTGAAGGCCATTGCCATTGAGGGCAAGCAAAAGAAGAGCAACGAAGCAAAGGGGGATGCAAAGCAAGTTGGAGGCGAGTCTAGTGGTTCTCAGTTTAAGGAGGAGAAGAAGAAGGGTGATCCAGGGAAAGCAGGTCTGATTTATAGTCACTGCGAGAAGACATGACACGAAGCTGATCGGTGCTGGGAGAAGTATCCTCATCTCAAACCAAGAGGGTTGAAGAAGAAGGAGGAGAAAAAGGCATACATGATAGCTCAAGGTCCGAAAGAAGTCCCGGGGATGACAGAGCCTAATAACAGTCTCAATCTTATGACGGGGAAACATGCCATGAAAGAGGACGATGACCCGAGAGAGCAGCTTTTTGTTCTGAAGTTGCAGGTCAAGACCAGTTTAGTGGATGTTATTGTAGATCCAGGGAGCGAGAAGAATTTGATATCCGAAGCCTTGGTTCAGAAGCTGGGTCTGAAGACGGTCAAGCATCCGAAGCCCTATCCATTAGGGTGGATTCAGAAGGAGGAGAAGCTAAGTGTAGTTGATCAATGCACTGTAAGATTTGCACTCCATGAGTCGTATATTGACGAGGTCACATGCGACGTAGTTCCATTGGATGTTTGTCAGATTATACTGGGCAATCCGTACTTATGGGATAGATATGCGATCTACGAGAGGCGGGCTCAGAAGTATACATTCACCAAGGTGGTGAAAAGTTTATATTTCGTTCGGCATCTCTTCCGAGGGAGACAAGCTTGGGAACGGTGACGCGAGCGAAGAGGTTAGTGAATGCAAGCAAGAAGTTTGTCTCGCTGTGCATTAGACTTCCAGAAAAACCATCGATTAAGGATTGCAACTTGGAGCGAGAAGTGACTACGACAAGACGCGGGATGAATGAGTTATTTCCGATCGGACGTCGAGATCAGATTCCTAGCAAGGCCAGGTGGTTCAGAAAAGGAGGAGGGGCTCGCGAGTTCCCTCAGTTTCAGTTCTAACTTGAACGGGACTTCAAGTTCCTAAAGGGGGGACCCATGATACGGGTGTATCTTCTCTTCAGGAGCTTAGCGATCCTCATGGGAGCTTGAGGATAGGAGATTCTCATATCTTGAGAATAGGAGCATGGATGGAGCCAAAGAAGACGGTGAAAGAAGTCAGCAGGAGCGAAACGCAAAAGGACAGGATAAACTGACAGATCTCTGGCCGGTCGACCGCAGCACACATGCCGGTCGACCGGAAAACCTGCACAATGCAGGGTTTGAGAAAACTCTCTGGCCGGTCGACCGGACCAAGCCTGGCGGTCGACCGGATCGCGATTTCTGGGTTTCCTGTTTCGTTTTGGATTTTGTTTTGACAGGGATTCCTGATTCTTTTGGGCTTGTTTATTTACAAGATTGCCATCCACGTTTGCACATCTATAAATAGGATTGTTTTAGGGTTCTAAACAATCAGATCTCAGAGAGAAGTGATCAAGAGAAATTCTAATAATTGTATTAGGGTTTTAGAGGGAGTTGAGAGGTTGTTCTCGATTCTAGTGAGATTGTGAGGGAGAGATTGTAATCTTTTGTTCTTTATAATCTAGAGAAGGTATTTTCCTTCGCCTTATACTGAATTGTTCTTGTGTTTTGGTCATCCCCTTCTCAACCCACCTTTTGGTAATTCCGCGACCAAAGGGTGCTCGCACGGCGACTCGTATCATTCAGAATATTTATTCTCACTGTAAAATTAATATGTGATTTATTTTATTGCACACAAAGAAACAAGTTTTCTGAATACTAGTTTATTGCATGGTGTTTCAGGTCATCACCCTGATCTTCATCTGGTTGGTTGGAATGATGTCAAAATTGATATATGGACTCATGCAGTTGGTAAGTTGGTTAGTATATTAAGGATGCAGTATCCCACCTTGCATGTAATATATAAGATGCACTGTTATCAGATCACTGGTGACTGAATTATTCTTTATCTAATTCATTCTTATTAAAAACAAGAAAAAAAGAGATACACTGTCTACTTTCTTTTATATCACCATGACAAGAAAATCTTCTTAATTATTCTGTTGTTTTAATTGTTTCTCTGGAAGAGTGGAGACATTATACATTTCATATTGTTTCTTAACAGCCATATGAGTGCACTGCTTTTGATGTCTCCATTATTTACTATTTCCAATCTGGTATTTAAGTATCATAAGTGAGGAATGAGGATACTTAGCTTTTTACAGATCTTGTCAGGGGTATGTGGTGGTGTTCATGCAATCACGAAATCAGTTTAGTAGTGTTTACATGAATGATAAGGTCAACGAGTATATAAAAAAAGTAGTAGGATCTTAAAGCATGAAATTATAACCCTTAACCCTCACCACAATGTCGGAATTTTGGTGTAGTGAAAGGAATATTTGACATGGTATTAGAGCTATCCAGGTTCAAGTCTTGCAGCAACTTCGTGAAGAACTGACCTCGATTCGAAGTCTTCGAAGGCGAGGATCGAGCTCGCCTGACGCGGGTGGAATGTCGCCTGTGTGGATCTTGCCTGCAGGCGGGCGTGGTGAGGCGAGGGGGAGTCGCCTGATGGGCTCGCCTGTTCGAGCTCGCCTGTTAGGAGCGTGGAGCTCGCCTGCAAGTGGAGACCAGCTGGTGCCAGCTGGAGGAGAAGCTCGCCATAGGAGGAAACCCTCGTTCTCAAGCGCGAAGAGCGGAGCGGACAGAGAGCGGAGCAGAAGAAAAAGAAGCAGCAGCGACATTTTTTTTCTTTCTGCGTTTTTGATTCCTTTGTCCCTGTTCTCATTAGTAGAGAAGGGGTTGGTGATATTTAAGAAGGGGATTTGAGTTAATTAAGAGAGTAAGATTGAGCAGTGATTTTATATTAAAATCACCTGCTATTTGGTTGAGAGATCTCAAGATTGAGATCTTCTCTCTTATTTATAATTTCTTGTGATTAATAAGAAATTATTTGTGCCGCTCCCTTGGACGTAGGCAAATTGTCGAACCACGTAAAATATCTGAGTTTGTGATTGACTTGTCATATTTGTTGGATTGTACCCGAGTTGGGTTTGTTAATCTTCTCCCATGCTTACAGACTTGTTTGGTGTGCGGGTACGCTTCCGTAAAGACGCGCAACAATTGGTATCAGAGTTTCAGATTTTAGATTTAGGGTTTTGGCATTAGGTGGAGGAAGATTCAGTTTGGAAGCTTGGCTCTTGGAGTTCTAGGCTTCGGTGGAGATAGCGTTGAGGAGTGCTGTGGTGATCTTGCTTTCCTTGTGTGGTTAGGAGATCAATTTGGAATCCGATTTAGGGTTCAGTTGGGTATCTTCTTAATTCTATCAAAGTTTGGATCTTTTTTTACAATTCGGAGATTATGAGTATGAGAGAAGTAGTTGAAGAAAGTAGCAAGACTATATCGGGTACAGTTCAAGTTGGTTTTTAAAACACTAAGATTAGTGTAGTGAAATATGACGGTAAAATTAACTTTGGTTTGTGGATGAGCGACGTACAGGACGCGCTAAATGCTCAGAATTTGGAGGAGACCATTATGGTCCACGAGAGACCACCAAAATATGAAGAGACGGTATGAGAAAAGATGAATAAGAATGCTTGTGGGGTGATCAGGTCCTGTTTGGAACAGGAGCTGAAGTATGATGCGATTGGGGTGACGTCTGTAATGAAGATGTGGAAAATTCTCAACAATAAGTACCTTACGAAGAGTGTTGAGAATTGATTACATTTGCTGCGTAGATTATTCAGATTTCAGATGTCCCGAGACACCTCACTAGCAGCTCATGTGAACAACTACACTAAGTTGTTGTCGAACTTGGTGAATGTTGATGAGAAGATACCGGATGAGTACAAGGCGATTATTTTGTTGGGTTCCTTTCCGGATGAGGAGTATGATACCTTCGTGCTCACTTTATTGAATGGGAGATCTTCTATCAGCTATAGTGAAGTTACTAATACTTTGACGAATTATGATTTGAGGAGGAAGGACAAGGAGACTTCCCGCGCTAGTACTTCAGGAGGCTTTGTCGACAAGAGGTAGAAGCCCATATCCGAGAGGTGACAATAGAGAGAGGTTAAGGTCTAGAGGCCATCACCAGTTAGCTAAGAACCAGTGTGCGTTCTACAAGGAACATAGACATTGAAAGAGAGACTGCCCGAAGCTCAAGGAGAAAGAGAATGACAAAAAAAGGGCCAGAAGGCCAATGGGGAGAATGTTGCTAGCAACAATGATTCTGATGATTCGAGCTTTTCTCTTTTGATTACTCCGGAGGTGAATCATTTGGATGCAGCAGATTGGATATTAGATTTTGGCGCTACCTATCATGTGACCCCTAGGCGAGATTGGTTTGCATCATTTGAGAGAGTCGATGGGGGTGTTGTAGTCGTGGGGAATGATCAATCCTGTGATATTTGTGGGATAGGTACCGTGCGGATTCGGATGCACGATGAAGTAGCCCGTGAATTGAAGGAGGTGAGATTCGTTCCTCAGCTGAAGAAGAATCTTATCTCAGTTGGAGCTTTGGAGATAAAGGGATTCAAGGTGACCTTTGAGAATGTTGTAGCAAAGGTTACTAAGGGATTTTTGGTGGTGATGAAAGGAATCCGCAGTCGGAACTTATATGATCTGAAAGGGAGCACTGATGTTGGCCAGATAGCTTCAGCTATTTTAGAGACGGACATGAGCAGACTTTGGCACTACAGGTTAGGACGCACAGGAGAAAAGTCACTGCAAGCTTTGTGCAAGTAGGGGCTATTGAAGGGAGCCAAGAGTGAAAAGATTGAGTTCTGTGAGCATTGTGTTCTTGACAAGAAGACGAAGGTGAAGTTCGGGACTGCCATCCATAGGACGAGGGGCATCCTGGACTACGTGCATACAGACATTTAGGGTCCCACCAAGACTGCATCACTTGGTGGTCGACATTGGTTCGTCACTTTTGTAGATGACTATTCTAGACGTTATTGGGTGTACACCATGAAGCATAAGAATGAAGTCCTTGAATAAAATGGAAGAAGAGATTGGAACTGCATACTGTGAGAAAGATCAAGACGTTACGATCCGATAACGGTTGTGAGTATACTTCTGACCCCTTTCAACAGCTATGTCGAGACGATGGCATAGAGAGACACTTCACAGTTAGTCATACACCGCAGTAAAATAGGGTGACAGAGAGGGTGAATCGGTTTTTACTGGAGAAGGTCTGATGCTTATTGTCGTAAAGTGGTTTGGAGAAGATCTTTTGGGCTGAGACACTATCATATGCGAGCCACCTCATTAATAGGCTGCTTTCATCTACGATTGAGGGGAAATCCCCTATGAAGATGTGGTCGGGAGAGCCAGCACACGACTATGACCAGCTCAAGGTATTTGGGTGCATTGTATTTTATTATGTGAGAACAGATAAATTAGAACCTCGAGCTAGGAAGGCTATATTTGTAGGATTCAAGTGTGGTGTCAAGGAGTATAAGCTATAAGATCCAGTTGATAGGAAGATTATGCTGAGTAGGGATGTCACATTCGATGAGGCTTCTATCTTGAAGCTTCCCAACTCTCATCAGATGGAGAACGACTAAATGGAGGAGATATCACAGGTGGTGAAGATCGATGTAGATCTACATTGTCCAGATGATACAGTAACCATTAGAGTACCGACTGAGGTGACGCCAGACGAGCACGACGACGACGAGGATACGGGTACATATGAGTAGGATCAGGGACCGATGGCTCAGGTTCAGGATTCGATTTCGGTTTGGAGACAGAGGAGAGACATACGGACGCCAGCACGGTATACAGACACAGTAGTTGCGTATGCACTTCCAATAGAGAGTATCGATGAGATGGTGCCTACTACATTCAGAGAGGCCGAGTAGAGTTTGGAGGCTGATTTGTGGCAGATAGCTATGCAGGAGGAGATGTAGTCTCTTCACAAGAACGATACATGAGAGCTTGTTGAGCTTCCAAGGGGGCGGAAGACAATTGGTTGCAAGTGGGTATACACGAAGGAGGAGGACATTGAAGGTGCTCCAGTGAGGTTCAAAGCTAGGCTGGTTGCGAAGGTCTATGCACACGGGGAAGGTATTGACTACAATAAGGTTTTCTCTCCGGTGGTAAAGCACTCTTCGATTCGGATTTTGCTAGTTTTGATGGCATAATATGGTTTAGAGTTAGATCAGTTGGACGTGAAAACGATATTTCTTCATGGCGATCTTGATGAAGAAATTTATATGACTCAGCCATTGATATTCCGAGCTGCAGGGAAGGATAAATTGGTTTGCAAGTTGAAGAAATCGCTATATGGTTTGAAGCAGTTTCCTCGACAACGGTATAGGCGATTCGATGGTTTCATGATCGGTCAATCGTACATTCGGAGTCAGTTTGATCCTTGCCTGTACTATCGCAAGTTAAAAGTAGGTGCGTACATTTATTTGTTACTTTATGCCGATGACATTTTGGTTGCCTCTATTTCTAGATCCGCTATAGATGAGTTGAAGGCACAACTTTTAAAGAAGTTTGAGATGAAGAATTTGAGTGAGGCTAAGCGTATTTTGGGGATGGAGATCAGCAGAGACAAAGCAAATGGTAGAATTTGTTTGACTCAGGTGGCTTATCTGAAGAAGGTTCTACAGCGGTTTAACGTTAGCATGAAAACGAAGCCTGTTAGTATACCTTTGGGAGCTCATTTGAAGCTTTCAGCTGATCTTTCACCAAAGACAGTTGAAGATAGAGAGTTGATGTCGAAAACTCCATATGCGAACGCAGTTGGAAGCTTAATGTACGCAATGGTATGTACGAGGCCGGATTTGTCACAGGTAGTGAGCATGGTCTCAAGATACATACACGATCCAGGAATAGGTCATTGGGACGCCGTGAGATGGATTTTGAGGTACATTCGAGGTACGCTCAATGTTGAGTTGGTTTATGAGCAGGACACTAGAGGTGGGTAGTTGTGCATTGGTTATGTTGATTCGGATTATGCCGGAGATTTGGATAAGCGCCGGTCTACGACAGGATATGTTTTCACTTTGACCCGTGCACCGTGTGTTAGAGATGCACCTTACAGTCTACGGTGGCTTTGTCTATGATAGAGGCAGAGTATATGGTAATTACGGAGGCTGTTAAGGAGGCGATTTGGTTTTGAGGACTTTTGGAGAAACTTGGTATATCGCAGAAGTCCATCACTGTTCATTGTGATAGCATGAGTGCTATCTATTTGGCAAAGAATCAGGTTTTTTATTCGAGGACGAAGCACATTGACGTTCGTTATCACTTCGTTCGGGATGTTCTTGAAGATGGAGATGTGGGAAGCACATTGACGTTCGTTATCACTTCGTTCGGGATGTTCTTGAAGATGGAGATGTGGAGATAGTGAAGGTCCACATCACTTCGTTCGGGATGTTCTTGAAGATGGAGATGTGGAGATAGTGAAGGTCCACACGAAGGATAATCCAGCAGATATGCTCACAAAGATGGTTCCGAGTAACAAGTTTGATCATTGTCGAAACTTGTTGTACATTCATAATTGTTGAGGCCGTTGGCGGCCATTTGGCAGAACTACGATTAGCTTGATCCCAGTCAGAGGGTACGTAGGCAGCCATAGTATACTGGTGCAGCTGTTTTGGGCCTGGTTTGGTGCTCGTGGTGTTCTTCTGGTGTTCGTTCAAAATTTGATGTTTATCAAATGATGGACGAGATGGAGAATTGAAAAACTGACCTCGATTCGAAGTCTTCGAAGGCGAGGATCAAACTCACCTGACGCGGGTGGAATGTCGCCTGTGTGGATCTCGCCTGCAGGCGAACGTGGTGAGGCGAGGGGGAGTCGCCTGATGGGGCTCGCCTGTTCGAGCTCGCCTGTTGGGAGCGTGGAGCTCGCTTGCGAGTGGAGGCCAGTTGGTGCCAACTGGAGGAGAAGCTCACCTTAGGGTTTCCCTATAAAAGGGAAACCCTTGTTCTCGAGCGTGAAGAGCGGAGCAGACAGGGAGCAGAGCAGAAGAAAAAGAAGCAGCGACGACGTTTTTTTTCTTTCTGCGTTTTTGATTCCCCTGTCCCTGTTCTCATTAATTGTAGAGAAGGGATTGGTGATATTTAAGAAGGGGATTTGAGTTAATTAAGAAAGAGAGAGAGTTTGAGCAGTGATTTTATATTAAAATCACCTGCTATTTAGTCGGGAGATCTCAAGATTGAGATATTCTCTCTTATTTGTAATTTCTTGTGATTAATAAGAAATTATTTGTGCCGCTCTCGTGGACGTAGACAAATTGCTAAAATATATGTGTTTGTGATTGACTTGTCATATTTTGTTGGATTGTACCCGAGTTGGGTTTGTTAATCTTCTTCCGTGCTTACAGACTCGTTTGGTGTGCGAGCACGCTTTCGCAAAGGCGCACAACACTTCAGAGTTTTGGTGTAATAATAATGAAAGGACCCTTAATCAACGGGACATGTTAGAGTATAAAATTGTAACCCTCAACCATCACAACTTCGGAGTTTTGGTATAGTGGCAGAGACTTTTCACCAAGGATAATTTGGTTATTCATAACTGTGAACATTGAATTGCGTGTTTCAGCATTTGTAGGGTTCGGTAATATTATTTACCAGATCGCCCTCTCTCCATCCTGACCATATAGGATTAATTGTTTAGTTGAAGACATCGGATTGTAGCCACAGACATAGAACTAGCTATCATTGCTATTTACAGCATTACATAGTTGGGTTCCTATTTGAACCTTTCGTCATTGCATGTATTGAAATGTTTCCTCCATCGAAGTTTGTCCAGTATCTGTAAGATGTCGACATTCTTTGAATTTTTAATGTAAATGCAACAGGAAATGGTTGGGATTGATTATGTTTCTTAGATGTACATCCTGACAATCTAAGACTTTTGTAATTGTTTAGAAACTTATTCTATCCACAAACAAACATGTGAAGTTACGAAGGGGGAAAAAACCAACAAACAGAAAGAAGTAATGTAATTTGTTGGTAATATTTTCTTTTGCATTTTTCTTTTGACTATGATCATGACATGGTTTTCTTACCGTAATGAAACAGGAGGACTGACTGAGAATGACTTCATCCTTGCTGCAAAGATCGGTTCTCTTCAGGTGGAGCATCTCCTAAGGAAGAAGCCTGCTGCTACTTAGAGAGAGGAATTGTTTCTTTTTGGCTGCAAGTTTAAAATAGACTCTCCAGAACTTAATCAACGGGGCATGTTAGAGTATAAAATAATCATAGGTCTGGTTTGTGAGTCACATTAGTGTATGCTTATGATTGTGTACTTGTGTTTTATCTATCCATTTAAACTATTACTGGTGCAAAGAGGCGGATAAAGGGGTCCAACTATTCACACTCTCAAATAGTAACTTTGGGGGTGTGTGAGGACTAAATTGCCCTTCTCCCAAACCAAAACAGGCCAAGTCCATTCCAGCTAAATTGCCCTTCTCCCAAACCAAAACAGGCCAAGTCCATTCCAGAAACACCCTCAACATCAAAAGGGTATTTTCGGCAATCACAGGCCAAGTCCATTCCAGAAACACCCTCAACATCAAAAGGGTATTTTCGGCAATCCAACTCCCAAAAGTACTGTTTGGGAGTGGATATAGCAAACATGCGGATAAAGAGACCATTGTTTGTTTATTTATTTGTTTGTGTTATGCTTGTCAGCGAGTCTTGTTTATGAGCCGCCAGGCTACACTTCTTGAGTCCGTGCCTCTGAGACTAAGGCCATGTGTTGCGAACCCATAATACTTGACTAGAATTGATCCTGGCCCAGTTTTGAATGGTGTAATGTTTAGCAAAAACATGGTTGGGATCGGCTCTTTTTTGGGCTCTTTTTGGGCCAAATTTCGACCCTGGAACTGTTTTTTTTTTTGTCTATCCCCAAGTTAATCCGGGTTTTTGAATTTGCCAAACACAATCTAAGATTGAGATCAACTACTTTTGGGTAATAGATTTGAGCTTTCGGTAAATAGAACAGGGGTCCAATGGGAAGAAATATATGATGTGCTGCCTATAAATAACTCCACTTTTAATTAAAACGTATTATAATTATTGATTAATTTAATAAAAATACATTATGATTATCCTCCGTTATCTTGTGGCAGTAAATCATCCAAATCCAATAGGAGAGGCAAAATGATGGCTAAATTGCATTTAAATGCCTTATAGTTTCACCAACATTGCACTTAACACTTAAGTTACCTTTATTTTAAATCGAACAAATAAATGTCTCTGAGTATGTAAATGTTACAGATTACTACCTTGAAGTTAAAAAAATCCCAGATGGTGTTAACATTTCTCGACGTATCCAAGAATATCATATAACGCAGGCACTAAAGTGTAACTTATAGAAACTTTAAGGTATTAAAGTAAGGTTATTTACAAATTAAAAGGTATTTATATGCAATATTGGATAAACAAGAAGGCACCAACTTTTAGCATTAAGTAAACAAGAGGGTACCAAAATGTAATCTTTTAAACTTTAGTCATTTATTTATAATATATACTTTAGGGTATTTATATTCTTGGTTTTACAATAACGGTCACTTAAGTGCAATATATTGATGAGACTATAAGACATTTAACGCCTCGTTTGGTACGCGGGAATGGTCTCAAATGAGAATGAAATAGAAGAAGGAATGAGATAGAATTAATATAAGAATGGAATAGTCATTCTCATTCTCACGTTTAAGTGTAATTTATAAAATGAAGTGAGAATAGATGTATTTTAAAATTGTATATTTTATTGATTCTCATTTAAGTGAGAATGCTCATTTCCTATCATTTCATTGGGAATGCTCATTCCCACATAAAGTGGGAATTGATGAGAATTTGAAATGAGCATTCCAACTTCAAAAAAGAGAATGTGCTTGATAGGAATAAATGAGAAGTGAGAATGACCATTCTATTTCACCCCATTCCCGCGTACCAAACCAGACCTAATTGTAATTTAGCGGAAAAAGATCCAAATCCTTGCCATACACGTACAACGGCGTGATCTATTATCAACTCTTCCCCCGTTTTCTCACATTAATAACAGAAGATCCCTCGTTGCTTGTTCCCCACTCTTTAAAAAACCAAAAAAAGAAAAAAAGAAAAGAAAAAAAAAGGTTATTAAAGATAAAGCATCCCCTCATAATTAAATATTTTATTCCCAAAAGGGTAAGAATATGGAGAGCAAGGGTTTTGGGCATTTCAGTTTCTTCAGCCGCGGCCGCAAACAAATCTAAAAGACCTAATAAGCTCCCCAACTCAGATAGAGGTTCCTTCGTCTTCTCCCTTTCCCTTTTTTTAGAGAGAGAAACTAGAGAGAGAGAGAGAGGATGAGCGGC
>NC_033794.1:131616398-131620342 GCF_001876935.1 Asparagus officinalis | reverse complement strand
TCGAGGAAGATTGTGCAGAGCTTGAAGGAGATCGTGAACTGCTCAGAGCTCGAGATCTATGCGATGCTTAAAGAGTGTAATATGGATCCTAGTGAGGCTGTTCATCGTCTCTTGACTCAAGGTGCCCTAGATAAGAAATTTGTTTTTTTTTTGTTTTGTGAATTTAGGGCTTTTTAAATGCTATCTAGTTTAACAGCTGAAGTGTGAACTAGTTGTGGGTGGGTGAATTCGTTTTGGATTGTGTCAAAAATGGGATCTTTTTACTGTCTTTTGGTTCTTCGTTAAGATTTTGAGTAGATTTCAGGGTTCATATGGGGTCTTTTCGTGTTCGTAGTAGTGGAATTTGAACTGGAGGAAATCAAATTAAGTTATTTGATTGAATTAATCTGAATTAGTTGTTGGTTGGTTAATTGGATTTGAGCTATCCTGAAAAAATGCGATCTTTTTAGTGGGTTTTGGTTATTTGTTACTTCCTTTCCTTTTTTTTTTCAATTTATGTTCATAGTAGTGGAATTTGAACTGGATAAACTTAGATTGAGTTAATTTGAATTGATTTGTTCTGCTTGGTTGCTTTTTTTCTTTTGTGTAGGCATTAGTATTTCTAGTAAGTTTTTGCCGGTGCATCTTCTTTCCTTTAAAAGCTGAAAACTTGGACTGAATGATACTGAGGGAGAGAATAAATGATCTCGTTATGTCCATTTTATAATAGGAAAAGCCGACCGTTTTACTTGCTTTTATTGTTCAGTATCAATTTTACTTAAAATTGACCTCTTTCAATGAAAAATTAGATTCGGATATGAATCATACTCTCTCTGTTGTGTACTGATGAGGTAGTAAGCTTAGAATAGGAAGAACTTGGACAGAATGATCTAGAAAGAGAGAAACTCACCCTATGTTTTCTTCATTGGATGGGCCCTTCTTGTAGCAGTTCTTTTGCTTTGATTTGTAACAGATGTTAATACTTATTCTGTAGTTATTGGTCTTCCCTTTCAAAAATAGCTGCTTTGAGTGGTCTGCAACAACTTTTTATACATTCATAATGTACACCTAAGATCAGAGTACACAAGAGGAAGGGAATTTTTTTAGGAGGATGAGATGGTCATGGTCCATTTTGGAATTGATTGGATTAGATGTTGCTCTCTTTGTTAGTGTACTTATGCATCAATTCACGCTCTCCTTTTTAATGTTTTAAATGTCGGCCGACATGTCGGATTTAGGAGCCGACCGACACGATATGGAGCTTTTCAATGCGTATTGCATTTTTAGGGTTCATGTTGGATATATCGTGGGACATGTCCGATATGTCAGGCGGATATATCGGGGGACATGTCGGCTGTGTCGGTCGATTTTTCAGTCTGAAAAATCGGCTGACTTTTTGTTCTTTTGGTTATGTATATCTAATCAGGTTTGGGTTTAAATTATTAATTTCTTAGTATAGCTTCCAAAGATAAAACCTGATCAGTTAGGGAAAATAGAAAAACAATTGAAATCATTTCCATCGCTCATCTTCTCTCTCCCCTTCGACATCTCATCGGTCTCTTCTTCGAGCTGATCCGTCGATATTAATATCGAGTGATCTTCTCTTTCCTTAACCATCTCACTTCTTTCCTTCAACATCAACCCTAAGTATCATAAGTTATTTACTTTTTTATATGTTTAGACAATAGAATTTATTAAGTATGTTTAGGTTTATTTATGATATTTATATTACACATATGCACGCCATCCGATATGACAATCCGATATGTTTTTCATGTCTCCCGACATATTCCCGATTTTCGCTACCCGACATGAATTTTAGCCATCCGACATGAACCCGACATCCAACATTTAAAACATTGCTCCCTTTAATTCACTTCTTTGTCCATTACTTCTTTATTCTTCAATTTTTAAGTTAATTTGTTTTGGTGTTTTCCTTTATGTCACAATCCATAACAGTGTTTTTTCCTTTTTTTGCACCAATTGATGATACCTATTTGTGGTCAGTGTCTTAAGTATAATTCAATAGTATTTATATTTTAACGCTGGACAATAAAAATTCAAAATGTGATCAAGTGATAATAACGGTGGGTTTTTGAATTCGATCAACCTGTCAGTAATTATTTGGTTCTTAAAGTTAAGCTGTTAATATCTATCTTTATTTTCTTCCCCTCGCTTCTCTGTTTGTTTGTTATCAGTAGCTCTTTTGCTTCAAATCTATAGTTTATTTCCTTTTCATATATTAGATTTGAACCATTATTAAGTTAAGTTGCTAATATGATATATCTCTTTTCTCTTTGTCGTGCCTTATTTTTTGGATAGCAAATGCTGCTTATAGATGGTGTTAATTGATAAAACATCTTTCCTGCTGTTATTTGATTGCTTTGCTGTCTATATCACTTGCATATTTTGGCAATACCTGAGATCTTATGCTTTGATAACTGAAAGTCTAATTCAAGGATTCTTAATGTGTAGATGCTTTTCATGAGGTGAAGAGCAAACGGGAGAAGAAAAAGGAGGTTAGCATGTTTTGAAATTTTATTTCGCAACAAATATTTAAGTCCCAGATGCCCAGTCACTAAGGGTGAATTATTGATTTTTTTACTTATATATTAGTTTACCTGTACTTCCAAATTTGTTTTATTCTTCGTAGCATGAAGACTGGTTGTACTTCAACTTGACATAATTACTGGACAACACTTGGCTCTATTTCTGATGTCCACATTAAATTACTGTAGGGAATTTTAAATTAGAGCCAAGTTCTTGGATTTACTTATTTTCAAGGCAATAGTTCAGTGGTGGTCCCTCAAGTATTCATTGTATATCATCTAACTCCTTTATGTTTGGAAATCATCAGTTGAGGTCCCTAACCTTACCTCTATCATCAGCATAGCTCCATTTTACAAAATTATATTTAAAGTTTTAAACTGCTGAGGTGTCAGTGATGTAGCAGGACAACCCTGTAATTTATTAACTTTTTTGCTGACCAGCTGCCCCCACCTCACTGACTCATCGTAAGATTTAACAAAAGTTTGTAAAAAAGGTTCTGGGCTGATGGCGGAGGTAATGTTAGGGACTCCCGCTGATGACTTCCAAACATAAAGGACTCATATGCTATTTTGCCAATATATAAGCGAGCCTCTTGAAGTTTTGCCTGATTTCAAGGTTATTCTCTGATAAAGTATCGGATCCTTGTTGTCGCGTCGTAGTTATTTTACGGTCTTGGTATTTCTTTATAATGTTATGATGATTTTGTGAATGATATTATGGGGCTTACTCTACTTGGTTGTCCGCTTCATAGCTAAAAGTTTCCCAATATTCTGAAAGCAAAATTCTTTTTCATATCACTTGAATTGCTCTGTTTAATCCTTCTTATCCATTTGTTTTACCTTCTTTCTTTAGACAAAAGACACCCCAGACTCCAGGTCACGATCTGTGAGTATCAACCAACATCATGGAGCTAGAGGTGGCACTGATCGTGGGGGACGTGCTAGTTCCAACCAGAATAGCTCCTACAGTATGTGGACCATTGCTACTTTTTTATATTACTTGAAAAGGCTTCCGTAGCACTTCTTTAGCCATTTATTTAATTTAGTCCTTTCCCCTTTGTGCTGGTAGATTATGGAGCTTCTCACGCTAAACCTGCGCACAAAAAAGAAAATGGGACAAATATTGGTCCTGCTCTTGCTGGATCTGGCACTGGAGGAAGTAATCTCAACCGAAGATCAGCAACATTTTGGTTGGTATTTCTAAACTTGATACCAGAAACATTATGGGCTCCCAGAAAATTGAAGATCCGATGACTATTGTGCATCAAATACGTCATTCAAAAAAAAAAAATCTTGTCGTACCATCAAAATATTGTTCTACGCTAATCTGAAATTAACGCATCAGTAACGGTGCATGGAAAGCAAAGCTTGTGTGGTCCTTGTTGAGCTGAAGGAATATCCCCTAAACTATTGTTA
>NC_033794.1:131609076-131616388 GCF_001876935.1 Asparagus officinalis | reverse complement strand
TGTGAATTTCTCTCCTTCCATAACTTGTATCCATGTCTGGAAGAACCCGTACACTTAGTAATTGTTATCAATAAATGTTAGCTCAAATATTGATTTTAATGGGTGTCTGTCATATTTTGGATTGGTTTCCTGTCATCAATTAATGAAGCAATTTACCTAATCTATCACTTTCTGATGCTATGTTTTCTTTCACAGCGAAGCTGTTCCTGTGCAAAACACAACACAGTGTTCGTTCATAATTGATGGTCCCTCTTTGCCTTCACAACCGCCATCGGGATTCCAACATAACTGGTCACGAGTTCCAGGCCAACCATCAATGGCAGATATTGTTAGGATGGGTAGGCCTCAAGGCAAGCCTTCCAACACTCCTGTGGCAAGTGATACACTCCATGCGTCACATGATCCAATCACATCAAACATCTCACATCAGAGCGCAATGTTACCACCGACAACAATTGCACCATCAGAATCAGCTCAAGAGTTTCACTCTTCTCAAGGTCCTATTTCAGGGGATGAAGGGAGAAGTCATGAGCTTGGCCCTGGTGCAGACCATTTTATTTCACATGATGATTGGTCCCTAGTTGGTGAGACATCTGCAGGAAGTGGTTCAACCCATCCAGAAATATCTGGTGCATCTGTGCATGCTGACCCATCTAAGTCATCTAGTTTACTCCCTGATGAGGCTAACTTAGAACGAGAACATTATTTGGATGAGAACCAGTTACGAGAGGAAGATGTTAATGGGGACTATATACCATCAGACTCCATTAGATCAGGATCCATATCTGATGGACAAGATGAGGATAATTCCGCGGATAGTACTGATCTAGATGACGGCCCACTAAATGACATGTCTCACCATTCTCATTTGAATTCATTTGAACATCATGAAGGTAAATTTTTATCTCTAAATGGCATCCCCATTATCCAAATAACAATTGAATCGTTGATAAAATAGTGTTTTTAACTCTTGCCATCTTCTTTTCTCCAAAAGATCTTGCATTTCCCATAGGAAAATATGCTACTCTGGATGTTTATGAGTATACAAACATTCATTCGCTGTTTACTGTTGCACAATTTAACTTGAACTATCACTTAGGCATATATGCGTTTCAACGAGGTTTCTCTGCAGCTTCACTTGTGGGACCGCCGATGTAGAACATCTATCACCAGTTTCTTCGCAAAATGTTTCGGTTTCTTTACTTGGATCAGTTGGATGGTACACGTTGGTGATATATTCTAGAGTTAAACTCTTGGACATTGAAATGTGATTATGTTGTCTTGCAATTAGATTTAGAATTTTATGCTTCCAATTTTAGATGGGACCACTTGTATGGAAACTTTGCTGGGCCTATGGTGTAGTGTGCCAATCATTAAAAAAACATAAACTAAACATACTATTATGTAGTAATATACGTAGAAGAGAGGTTAGTAATATTAATTTTACATGTTTATCGTTTTAGCGGGATAAAAGGGTAAAACACAGGGTGAGAAATTGTTATCCTTACCCGACCCATTGGGATAAACAGATAAAATATTCTCTCTGTCTTATTTATCTAGATAAAAGGGCAAGGAAAGCTTAAGTTTACCGTAAATCAGGGTAAAAGGGTAAACAAATTTCCATAACCCTTTTCATCCTTCTAACTTCTCATAAGATGTCTCATTAATATTCACTATAGAATAAGATGTAGGGAGATGCTATAATGGATTATTATATGGTCTGAAACTGGATTCCCTTGGCCTTTTAGTTCAATCTGGGAGGAAATTTGTTTTACAGTGCTATTATATGCAATAGTTGCTGATATTCTATGAAAAGTGCAGGTTATTGCTGTTACCTAACAGGTTGAATATGCTTGTCATATTTCATGAGAGTCTAGCCTGTACTAACATATATGAAAATTACATGTCATCATCGCTATCCTTTTTGTTCAGTTGTCAATGCAAAATTAGATGATAAGTCAGTCAATGAGGTCTCATATCCAATGACAATTGTGCTTTGCCTTTTCTACGATCTTCACAGCCACCAATCCATGTGTCAGCTAATCAGGGTTGTTCTGGTATTTCACAATTTAAGTTTTGTTGTTTCTCTGGATTTGATTACAGAACCTTTCTGTTTATCTCTGGGATTTAATTCTTTGTTGATGACATCATTTGTTATATTCCCTCTGCAAAAATATTTTTAGTTCTTTATCCAGAGTAGGATTGAAGAACCTATGGTGCAATTCTATGTTCACTGTGATCTATGATTTTGTAATCTGTATTGTACGATCTAATAATTGGTAATGCACGATGCATGATTTGTTAATATGTGATGGTTAATTTGTCAATTGAGTCAGATATCTTAAAGTTGTAAACTAGTAGTAGTAGACTAGTAATTTTAGTGTTGCATGATCAACATTCTAGACTTTGAAGGTGTTAAATGAGTATGTTGGGAGCAGTTTGTCAAGTAATCTATGCATGTGGAGTGCAGCAATACATGTAAATACAATGATTTAGTTTTAAATAAACTTAGTTGTTCTCTCTCTTCTTACTGTCATGTATACTTCTCCAACATATATCTTAGATGCTTTCATTAGGTATCTGTATTTTTCACATTTCTTACTTGATGATTATGCTCCTATTTCAGTTGAGGATGTCAATGAGAACATATCATTAGCCGCTACAAATTTGCAGCAGTTAAGTCTACAGAAGGAAGAGCTTGACACCTCATCTGCTGATGACAAACCTGCAGTAATAATTCCCAGTCACCTGCAGGTTACGAATGCTGATTTCTCACAATTGAGCTTTGGTAGTTTTGGTTCTGGTGTCAATGCTACACCTGCTGGATCATTTCCATCAAAACCCCCTGGAGCTAATTTGGAGATAGCCTCAGTGACAGAAGATATCACTCTAGATCATTTGAATTCGAGGTACTTAATGCTCATCTTCTTGACTGGCTAAGCTACATCAGCTATGATTTAATATACATGTGATGACAGGAATCCTGAATACTATGATGGCGAACAGCTAAAGTCTGCCTTAAATGAGGGTATGACATCCATAACTAGCACAAACACAAGGAGTTTTGATATGCCTTCAGCTTCTCAACCTGAGAATGTCAGTGATGCTGCCGTGAATGCTGCACATGGACTTCAGGGAAATTTTCCATCTGTCTCCGGTTATGATGTGTCAGCCACCACACAACCAACTGCAACATATACTTATCCAGATCCTAATTCACAAATCCAAAATCTTTCTCCATTTTCAAGTATAATGGTGATCTACTGTTCTCTATCTTTTACTTCAGCTAAACCTTGTTTGATAATTGCACATGATTCATGAACAGTTCCCCTTTCATTTTCTCCAACTTTACCTGAGAATAACTTCAAATATATTGATATATGATCGTCATCCTTTCTTAGGCAATTAATATCAGACTGTGACATTACGAATATTATGAAGTGTGCCTGAAATATTTGAAGTACAAGTATATGCTTTATGGAAACAAATATTCTCCTCAGTGTATTGCATAAGACTTGTATGTTGGTAATATTATTCTCAGTAATAGCGGTAATGACACTGGGAAGAATTTTTCTAGCCAAGAAGTACCAACCACAGCACTTACTGATGTAGGACCTGTTTTATGCCACCTTTTGTCCTTGACAAGATCTATTGTTGGTCACTTGGTCTTTATTCCAGCAATGAGAGTAAGTAGCTGATCCCTAATTATAAAAATTAAATACCCCTGATATGCTTGCTATTTCTCAAACGATTTCAAATAAATGCTTTCTCATGCCTTCTGTTATCTTCATTTTCTTCTGGAATTATTCCTCCCCTTGTTTTCTTTTACCCTTGGGTCTAATAGCAATACATGTAAACCAATTCAAATCACCATTCTGCCAATGCTTATGCATTCATCATCAGTACAACTTCCTCTCTTTCCAACAAATTCATTAGCTTCCTTGAACTGTTAGTTATATAAGTTGCCCATAACCTTACCTCACTAGAAACAAGCAACACACATGCATTTTATAATTGGTACTTATGAAGCACGGACACGGACACGGCGACACGGACACGACACGGACACGGATACGGCAAAACCCCAAAAAATAGGATACGGCGACACGGCTAAATTTTTTAATTTTCACTACTTTCATCTTGAGCATATAAAAATACAAGAGAATAAAGTTCAAGTTGCAACTAGTTCAATGACTACAAAATACTAAGTTACTAACATTGCAAAAATATAAAAATTACACTCAAAAGCATATCTTAAAATAAAGTTTTCAAGTTGAAACATCAAAAAGATTATTCTATGGATTCAACTCTTTCATCCTCATCAAACACAATGGCCTCCATCGTGGGCTCGTCAAGAGAAAGGGCAGCAACATCTAACATGCCGGCTCCTTGAAATGAGTCGAAGGCATCTCCACCAATATCCCACATTCTTGATTCCCCTTCCATATACTCTTCTGAATTCCGAGAAAGTAAACGAAGGTTGGTGTGAACATAAACAAGATCCTCCGCCCGTGTCGGGGTTAGCTTGTTCCTCTTTAAGGAGTGAATGAAACCATACGTACTCCAATTCCGTTCACAACAAGAAGAGGAACAAGGTTGGCCTAGAAGCTTTATGGCCAATGCTTGCAAATTTGGAGCACTTGCACCATAAAGAAGCCACCATGACTTTGGATCCATATGTCCTCTATCGGAAAGAGAATCCGGATCACCAAAAGCCTCCAAAGACCCCACAAACTTAGCATATTCCAAGTTCACCACCAATCGTTCATCGGGGTTAGGATAATATCTTCTTAAGCACTTTGATCTTTCTGTAGAGATCTCAAGATCTTGATTTGGAGGTTGCCGATTGACGTTCTCATTGAGCCATGTGGAATGATAGTACCTATGTTTGTGAGAAGAAATTCATGTATTAAAATTAATTGAAATATTCGCATTAAAGAGTAAAATGTGAAATATTACCTTGGAACTAAAGAGTGCCAAGCACTGAAGCGGGGTGTTGCCCTTGTTCCATCGATCCACCAAGATCTTGTGAACCACCTCATAAAAAGGAGATTCCTCGTTATCCCTTTTACCCTCATGCCTGTAAATAGCTTGCTTCACCTTCTCAATCATTGTATCCCACATATCATACACCAAATGAAGACATGGTGTATCGGTGTCGGTGACCCTTATCATTTCATAGATTGGGCCGGTGAAGTCAAGAATAAAATCTATCTTGTCCCACCACAAATCATCGAGGACTTTCTCTTTCACAAATTGAGCTTTCTCCACATCATCGTCTCTATATAAGCTCCATCGATCACTAAGGACCATGTCTTGGAGGCCTCTCTTGACGACCTTAAACCTCTTCAACATAATAATCCACGAGGCAAATCTTGTGTCGGCAATTGATAGGAGCTTCATCTTGGAAAAATCATTGAATATGGAAAGCCGCATAGAGTGGTTCATGATAAAATTCTTCATAAACAATGCATCATCGGAGATCTCTGTAATCCAATGTAATTGTGCATAAGCCACGGCATTTGCTTCCGTGTTCTTAGCCGCACAAATATTCTTGACAGCAAGATTGAGTGTATGGACTACACAAGGAGTCCAAAATATGTGAGGCCAAGTTTGCTCCACAAGCCCTCCCGCGGCCTTGCATGCCGAAGCATTATCGGTTATGATTTGGATGACATTTTTCGGTCCCACCTCTGTGATGCACTTTTCTAGCTGTGTTTGGATAAAATACTTATTCTTGACTTCTCCCTCGACATTCACGGCATTCAAGAACATTGGCTTACCCTCACATACCGCCATAAAATTGATGATGGGCCTCCTTTGTGCATCCGCCCACCCATCACTACAAATGGAGACTCCCTTCTGTTGCCATGTGCCCCTGATGGGCTCCATCAATCTCTCTACGTGAGTTTTCTCACGTTGTAAGATAGTGGTCCTCATGGAATTGTAACCAGGAGGCTTGTAGCCAGAAATTGGATTGTTTGCGGCATATGCAAAAGCTTTGGCATAATATGGATTCCTTGTCAAGTTGAAGGACAATCCCCCCGTGAAGAACATCCTACCAATCAATGCATCCAATTCCTCCCTTGCTCCCATGTTGAATGCTTGTTCCACGGTATTAGGCCCCCTCCTCCTCTTAAATCCACCTGCATCAATCGGCATGCTTGCACTTGCACCTACACCGGCCGTACTTGCAGTCGAAGATGTAGGCAAAACTGACATCTTAGGCCTAGAAGCCATCAACCTCGCCTCTGCTTGATCCAACGTCCTTTGAAACTCCCTTAAATTTTCGGGTGTTGACTTGGAACACATCTTAATTCCAGTCCCACTTATCCTCAAGAGGTGATTTTTAACTCTTGAGTGTGAACCAGTAAAATCCTCTCTGCAATAATTACATCTCCATCTCCAATTTCCTCATGTCGTTCCCCCCCTTTTCTCCAATTTGGTAACAAATTTCCAAAGCGGACATTTGTCATCTTGTATTCCACTACCACTAGAACTTCCGTCTTGTTCCATTTCTGTAAAATATAAGCAATAACAATAAATTAAGAAATTAATAATAGTAGAATAGTAAACTAAAAGCAAACGATAGTAGAACAGTAATTAAAAACAAACAATAGCATAACAGCAAACAATATCGTAATTAACATTTAAACTAGCATATAATAGCAGAACAGTAAGCAAACAATAGGTAAACAATCCTAATTAACATTTAAACTAGCATACAATAGTAGAACAATCCTAAATAACAGTTAACATCAGAAAATAATCTAGCAGCAGCAGAACAGTAAATATAAAAAAGAATAATTAGTATCAGTTAACATGGTAATAAAGTAGGAAAATAGCAAACAAACAGAGACTGTTACTTCAAGTTAACAACAGCAGCAAACAAAAAATAGGCCCTAACCCAACCCACTATCAACTGCGAAGCATTCAGCAGTAAGGAAGATGATAAAATAGCAAACAGTAGTAAACTATTTTATAATATAAAACCACGGTAGTGGGGGGCAGGGGCTGATTGAAAGCTGTGCGACTTTTGAGAGAGAGAGAGGGAGAACAGTGGAGAACAGTGGACGGTGGGGGCAATTTGTCGTTCGTGGGGGGTTTTTCGTGAAAGGGGAAAGTTAGGGGTTTTTATTTTTGAGAGAGAGAGAGTGAGAACAGTGGAGGGAAGTTGTCGTTCCTGGGGGGTTTTCTTGTGAAACGGGAAAGTTAGGGGATTTTTATGTGGTGAGAGTGTGAAAGAGATAACTGAGGGAGAGAAAGAGATAAGAGAGAGAGAGAGAAAGCGAGAAGGGATAGTTTGATCGGG
>NC_033794.1:131512609-131609054 GCF_001876935.1 Asparagus officinalis | reverse complement strand
TGCTGACGACGACGACGACGAGGAGGAGAGCTGAGAGCTGGCGGCGCCTCTTCACTTCGCAAGAGCCCTTTCGACGAGAAATCGGGTAAGTTTTCTCACGGCTTCACGACTAGGGTTAGGGTTTGGGTTTCTGTTTGAAATCGGGTTTGGGTTTCGGGTTTGGGTTTCAAAGCCTGGTTTTGCCGTGTCGCCCTCAACTTCGCCGTGTCACCCTCAACTTCGCCGTGTCGACTAGCGCTGACCGTGTCGACGCCGTTGACGCCGTGTCCGACGCGTGTCGAACGCGTGTCGAACGCGCGTCCGTCCCCGACAAGCGTCGGACACGGGGACGTGGGGAGTTTTCACGAGTCGGTGCTTCTTAGATTGGTACTTGTGGCCTGGCATAACTGACATTTCTTTTTAATTTTTTTCAGTTTCTGGTATTTTTTATTAAATATCTACGTAAGGTTGATCTTTGCAAACTTATTAGTGTAACAGTGTTGTTTGGTCATGCCATTTGGTAAATGACAGTCAGTTATATTACTGTTGAAAATGTGGGCATTATGTATGCATTTTATAAAGCATATTGATCATATTAATGTTGGAAAACATTGAGAGCACACTATTAGATTCAGGTACTATATGATAGTATATGATAATAAATAAATACATATCGAGTGATAACTATGACAACCAGTATATAGGAGTCGGTAATAATCATTCATAAGCCAGAGACAAGTATCAAAACAGAAAGTTTATAACATTTTGACTCATGTTGTGGCCGATCTGACTTATTGGAATTCAGAATGTGTTAAATCATATTTGAATTGACTCATGTTGTAGCTGATCCGACTTATTGGAATTCAGAATGTGTTAAATCATATTTGAATTGACTTAATCCAACTTCATCCTAAAATGCAAGCTCATATGGTACGATGAATGTTTCAACCTCTTATTAATTTATTTACTTGGTCATGGATCCTAGTGGTAGCCATGTCCTCATGCATTAGATGCATGTCTCTGGTGTCTTGTGTGGCACAATAAAGGACAAGTCTTAACTCTGTCTGCCCCCCCCCCCCCCCCAACAAAAATAAAAAATAAAAAATAAAAAATAAAAAAAAAACACAAAAAAACACACACACACTAAAGCACTTGTAGAAGTTGCATCCGTAGATATCTTTTTCCTGATTCAACTGTAGATATGAGGTATTCAGGTTCTTGTACATGGTAACCCAAAAATTTGTTTTTGCAATTGAACTACTTTTGTTGTGACTTGTGACAGAAGGTCCGTTATGATCTAAGCGAACACGTGGAAATGGAAAATGCTGAAAAACTAGACATTATTTTTCAGGAGTAGTAAAATTATGTTTATGTTTGATTGAGAAAACAATAAATGAATAAACGCGATTTTCTAATGTACAGTTCTGCAGCTGGGAGTTGAAGTTCGTTTCTGGTTTAAGCAAATATGAGAGTATCAAATCCATTGTATGGAGGCTTTTAGGATTTCTATAATGTTAATCATTAGGATTTTCTATAACATATTGCTTTATTGTTAGATTCTAGCTTAATAGTTTTTATTCTATCTGTGTCATTTGTAGTAGTTATAAAGTTAATTTCAAGTATTATCATTGTTATGGAGATTTTAGCAGTGTAATAGTCACTAGTCAGTATTCTTGCTTGTGTTCGGTTTCTTGACGTTGTGGGAGCAAGGGTGACAAGCAAGTATTAACCTTGAAGCGCTGTAGTTCTTTGTGTGGGTTTATAGGGTTTCCAATTTACTTGAATCTGCATCTGATACTATTGCATTAGCCTTTCAAGGGAGAATAACAAGGGAATCTAAAACCATTTCTTGGGTATGCTCACTTGTTCAGTTGCTTGATGTTGTTGGAGCAAGGGCAACAACAGCCAGTGTTAACCTTAACCATTGTAGATTTTTAAGAGGGTTCATAGAGTTCCCAGTTTACCTGAGTCTGCATCTGAGACTAGGGAAAAGGCCTTCGATGGGGTGTAAAAAGGAAATCTTAGAGTATCTCTTTGACTGTCTGGAAAATAAAATGGGTAACTAGAAGGCCATTGTATTCTGAAATAGTTAAAATAGAGGATATTTGGCTTATATTTAGCTTCAGTATGCCGTGCCTCATTCATGTCAGAGGCCTATTCTTAAGGGTCAGACTCTAGTTTGTGAGAATTCCGCATGACCATGCCAGCAATATTTATGGATTGGTTTATTTCGCCTCCTTTTTTCTTCTTCTTTTGGATTAGGTCTAGTATTCAATCTGCTTAAACTTAGATGAAGGTTGTATCCTTGTAACTCGAATTATTTTCTTTTCTATGAGGACAAATCTCCCCATTTCCTGAAAGGGTTTGCTGCAGAGCCCTGCAGTTAAGTTTTGCTTATGGTCTTAAATTTATCTGGGAATTTACTAGTATCGACTTAAATGTAATGGCTAATAAACTGTCCTTGGGCTTGCATTACCCTGATAAGTAAGCAAGCAAGGTAGCAATCAAGATCCACTCTAAACGTTTAGAAGAAAGTACAACTTGCATGCATGGACACAGGCAGCACCTTCAGAAAGATGATCCACATGAGGAGAAATTTGTATGCATATTCATAGGCCCAAAATATTGTACTATTGTACTAATGTGCTTAGGTGTTGTAATTTGAGTTAAAGCGTCATTATAAGAAGCAGGAATCTATAGATTCAAATATGCAGGATGCTAGGACAAGACTTGTCAAATCTTCTTGCAGTGATTTATTTTGTGTTCCTACTGGTAAATCGGTCCAAAAACATAACATTTGATAATATTTTCTATAATTCATTACTGAAGCAATGGGAAATGAGTCTGAACTTTCTTTTCTTTTTTGTGGAATATTGTCCTTTTTACATATAGTATTGGGTTACATCCTGATATGTGTATTTTTCAAAGATGTTATTAATACTCATATAGTAAAAAGGCTGTAAAGGAAAAAAAAATTATGTGCGTGTCTGTTTGGAATTAGCATTTTTTTGCCTCCTTTAGAGTTGATATAGAGGGTGTGCATTGTGTTATAATATGCATTGGTCGATGTAAATATCAGCTTGAGTAAAGTTTTGTTCTCCAGAAATTTTGTTTCTGGTTGATTTGCTTAAATTCTTGTGGGCATTTGGCTATGAGTTATTACATGCATGTTGGCCTGAGGTAGATATTGTCTTTTTATTACTTCAGTGCTGACTGTGGTTTTCATGCCACTTATACTGTTCATATGCTTTTGTTGATTTTCAAAGTTCATCTTTTGGTGCAGCAACCATATACCAACCCTTTACCAAGCAATTTACCAAGCAGTTTATTGGCACAAACCGGACAACCTCTTCGAGATTTTGACCTCCCTTTCTCATCTTTACTTGGAACTACAAGATACAACACAGTGACACCCGCTGTTAGTGGGTCCATTTCCGTGCCAGAGGTATGATATATTTTTAAAGGCTTTATTATTTTTTATAACCGTCCTGGTACCAGGGCTCGTATACATTGTTTTAAGCTACAAAGAACAAATGATGGAGTGGCGAGATTATTTGTACATTAATAATATTTTCATGTTTATGGTTTACAGGTATGCTTCTGTTAGATTAATATAAAACTATAATACTAGACCCTCACCATAACTTCGGAGTTTTTGTGTAACGGTTAGAGGGACTAAATTTTAGATGATGTTATGAGAGCAACTCAGGTTCAAATCTTGCTAGTCACGAATTTAATATGAATTTTAAAAAATTATTTCTGCTGCATGAGTCCAGGTTTTTGTGTAATGGTTAGAGGGACTAAATTTAAGAGCTTCACTCATCGCATTTCTACTTTCTTTATTATAATTGAGTTCTAGCTTATTTAACCTAACTTATAGGAATATCATACATCTAATATTTCCCTAAAAGAGGCAAAACCTTCTTGATAATAAAGGTTGAAGGTACATGCCCATATATGTTTACAAAAGTTTTTGGGAATTCTAAACCAGCAGGCACCGGATTGAGCTGTATTTTCCATTTTTTCCTTTTCTCAAAATCCAATCTTCGTGGTGGAACATGATTTTCTTTTATTGTAAGGTTCTATATCTGTACGCATGCTATGGGAAATCTGCAACGACAATAACAAAGGCTTGATTGCAAATTTTTGGGGTGGGCTACATGAATTCTATTCTCCCATTAACATGGCCATCTCCTCCAGTAAGTTAACCAGTTGTCATATTCTTCTTAGTTGTTCGTAACCGTCTCCTGTTAAGCCTACCTCCTACGTCTAGTCCTCCGTACTCCATTGGATACAACCTTATCACTTCTAATTGGTAGATTTTGTGGCCTCTTGCCAAATCATCTCAATCAATGCATCGTTTTTATCCTCATCCTCAGTAAGAGCAATCACAAAACTTCTTAGGAATAAGTTCATTCTTATTTTATCTCCTGGTGTATATCTACTTGTCCATCATACCATTTTTATTTTTGCTGTACTCAATTTGCACATTTTTTAAATGATCACCACCCTGATCCATGAAGCATTGCTAGTCTTATAGCTGTTCATAATACAAGTCTGTGGAAACATTAATCCATGTTTAGCTGGTCCTTACTTTCCAAACTTGCAGATTTATCTATAATTCAGTTTCTCTCCAGATACATATCCTTCAGCGACATCCAACTATTCTAACATTAGTTTTTTTTCCACAGGTGAAGCCTGAGGCTCAGCTAACTCAGCAAGCCCTGCCTGGCTCCAGCATTCACAGTACTGGCAGCCCGCAACTCCCTCAACATTTAATCCACCCTTACTCTCAGCCTACCCTCCCTCTCGGCCATTTTGCAAACATGATCAGCTACCCTTTTCTCCCTCAGAGCTACACTTTCCTACCCTCAGCAGCCTTCCAGCAAGCAGCGCTGCAGCTATGAAGTATAGTCCATTACTACCTCAGTACAAGAGCAGTGTCTCTGGCAGCAGCTTGCCTCAGTCTCTCCCTCTTCCTCCTGGTTACGGAGGCTTCACTAGCGCATCAAACAACATCGGTGGAAATTTCTCCCTAAATCCTTCCACTGCCTCGGCCAGCACAACTATGGGATTTGAGGAAGCTTTGAGCTCCCAGTACAAAGAGGGGTCGCAATATCTCCAACTTCAACAACATGTAACTAGTTTTTCTATATAACTTCACATCTCTATGATTTTTAATTGGTCAATTTCAGTGGTGGCTCCTCATGTATTTGTCAAATATCATTTGGATCCTTAATGTTTGGAAGTCATCTAGGCCCTAGCATTAGCTCTGTTATCAGCATAGTCTTTTTTTACAAACTTCCATTAAAGTTTGCTAATCTGTCAAGTGACCTGGCAGAGCAAACTTGTAATTTAGCAAACTTTTTTGCTTACTGGACGACCTGCCACGCCAGCAAGATTTAATAGAAGTTTGTGAAAGTCCTTAGGCTGATGACAGAAGTGACGTCAGGGATTTTCACTGATGAATTCGAAGCATAAAGGTCCTTGGTGATAAATAGCCTATATGTGTGGGATCTCAGCTGAACTTTTGCCTTTTTATTTCTTCGTCTTACTATTTCCTGTTATGTTTGCTTCTAGAGTGAGAACCCTGCAATGTGGGTTCACGGAGCAGGATCAAGAACTGTATCAGCTCTCCCTGGCAATACATTCTACGGGTTCCAGGGGCAGCAAAGACAGCAGCAGCAACCGTCGCAGTATGGGCAAATGGGTCATTTGAACTTGTACCAGTCACAGGGAGGACAAGCTCAAGAACAGCAGCAGCATCAGCAGAACGCAAGTGAAGGGAATTTGAGCGGTGGCGCTCAGGGCCCAGCGTCTCACAACCAAATCTGGCAACACGGATACTGATCTTATCTTTTGTTGCTGAGAATGGTTTAAAGCTTTGGTTTGATCACTGGAGTCATGGTTATTATAATTTTTGATCGAATCGAATGTACATAAGAACCATTTGTGTTAAGTGTACTATTGGAATGCTCGAGTGTTTTAATTGTAACATGAACTTTTGAGTTGTGCTCTTCATTAGATTTCTTTGTAACGATGATTATTCTAAATTAATCTAACGCGCTCTTGGTTTCCGATTCGATGGATTCTGTAGAGCTTGTTTCGCTCCGGTGACTGATGTCAAAGTATTTGTGGCCCAACGGCATCAAAATATGGGTGTGCTTGGCTACGCTGAATGTGGTCTTGCTGCTTAAATATGCAAGAAATTGACATGTTTACTTGGTTGAAGTTTTATTTTGATCGGGTCAGATGGTACGATGGAGCTATATTTAACAAAATATGTACTTCGTAAATGATAGGCTGCGCATAGAGAAATTGGCTTCGAATGCCGCCATGTTATTGTATCGCAAATTTTTCATCTCGAAACTAAATTTTTTTTTACATGAGATACTAGGAGATCTGTGATTTGTGATTCGTAAATTACAAGTACCGAGGTTTTACTACCTTTTTTTTTATAAGAAGTACGAGGTTTTACTATTTTTTTATAAGACGCTAGTCTGGAATCAAATCTTGTTTTTTTTTCTTAATAACCTAGGTTGGAATCAAATCCAAATTTGTGGAGCCGTATTGAAACCTCCCAATCATTCGATCACCTATATACATCATCTTTCCAACCCTTGTAAAAATCAAGATTGATGCTGTTGGGTGTCTTTTTTTATTTATGTGTGGGGGTGGGGGGCTAAGTTAAGGGGACTATCTGATATTCTGAAAGTTATGGGGGTTATGATAATCGTCCAAAGTTTGGTGGGGGTATTTTCTCCCGATAGTGGACCCGGTACCTTAAGGGCTTGTTTGGATTTGGAAGGGGTGAAGGGAAGTTAGGGGAACCTAGGGGAAGTTAAGTTAAGGGAAGAGAATGGAATTTCTAAAACTTGTTTGGAAAACTAGTAAGGTGAATCAAGGGGAAGTTATTTCACCCAGCTTGGAAAATGTAATAATGGGAAGGGAAGGGAAGGGAATGTATATAAATTGACATAAATACCCTCATATATTATTAAGTTATATTGTTGTTAGAAATTAAATATCAAATATGCATCTATTGCTATATATTATTATTGTCATCATCTCCTTTCACATTGTATATCCACAATCAACACAAATCAGATAAATATGAAAAAATTTGGAGTATAGTTGGAATGAAAAATAATAACCAATATATTCATCGATGAGACTACAAAACAATACAAAGCTTATTTCCACTCTTCTTTTGCAAATATACCTAGTTAGCAGAGCAATGACCAACTAAATGATGAAACTCAAATACCTACACGAACACAAAACTACTATAACACTTGTCATTCAAGCTGCAAAAATCCCCAATTTTGAACGGTCTTTTACAAATTTTATTGCTCCATCAAATAAGCTCAGTTTGGATGATACAAGGTAAATTCATCAACAAAAACTAAAAAACAAATTGCGTTTATTAATACTATCCAACATCAACCTCATTAACCAACATCCCCGTGAAAAATGTTCCAATGAAGCATTACGGAGAAATAAAATAAAACCTTTTTTTTCCACAAAGTAGCTATTTATGCTCATATTCTCTCCACAGTTGACAAAAGACCTCTTCAAAGAAGGGAGGAAGAACAAAAGCTTCAATCGCTTTCACTCATTTCTTCAATTTCGTTGAGTTATCTAAGGCCAAGTCCTGCAGGTTCAGTAACAAGAGAGAAAATATTACCTTGAAAAATCAAAACCCTCGCTCAAACTGGGCGAGAGATTGAGGTGAGACAAGACGCGGAGGAGAGAAGACGCGGAGGCGAGATGAGACGCGGAGGAAGAAGAAATGGCGGAGGCGCTTGCAACGAGAGTTTATACTGTGGGGTTTCTGTGAGCAAATTTTAGCCGTTGGATTTTGATCTTAGTTAGGGGTAAATATGTCTCTCTACATTTGTTGTATTCCCTCTCCTTACCTTCACCCCTATTACACCCCAAATTGGGGGGAAGAAATCATGGTATTTTCTCACCTCCTTTCACCTCCCCTCGTCCTTATTAACTTGCTATATTTACTTCCCAAACAAGGTTAAAAGTTACCCTCCCTTTCCCTCACCCCCATTACCCTCAAATCTCAATCCAAACAGGGTCGAAGGTAAATAGACCCCCTCAGGGTAACAGCGTCAAAAAAAAAAAAAGAATTGGAGTTGGAGGAAGGCGTCTAGAACTCGAGGTGGTAGTAGTAGCAAGTTCAGAAAAGATAACACAGGGGCCTCGCATTAATTAACCCATAAAAGTAGTACTACTCCCTGTTCTGTTATGGTTGCTTTCGTGGTGCTAAACTGGGGCCAAAAGCGAAGAAAATTAGAACAGAGCGTAGTGGGATGAGGAAAAGGATCCAATTCTTAGTCCTCGTTCAGCACTTCAGCGGTAAGGATTTCCCCTTTTTCTCTTCCTATTTCGGTTCTTTTTTTCTTTTTCTTTTTTTTCTTTTTTATTGGCTTATAGGGTTTCTAGGAGTTCATCGTCTTGTTACCAACCCGTTATTATTTTTTATTTATGGAAATTTTGTGGTTTTAGTACTAATTGGTGACATGGGTTCTCCAAGAAATTTTGTAGCTAAATGTTTTTCCCCACCCGCAACTTTTAGCCCTTTCAAGCTTCCATGTGAAGCTTTAATCATGAATCATGATGTGAGTATCATATAGTTGATTATTTCTGGTAAAATTCTGAATTTGTGACCCAGTTCATCCTCTAGTTATGACAAACTCGGGATTGCTGTCAACTTTCGCCTTTCTGCAACTAGTTAGTTTTTATTTATTTCTTTCTTTTTTTAGTTGCGTGCTGTTGTATTGTTTGTTTGTTTTTGAAGAGAACGTCATGTGGTGCTCTTATGTTAAGTGTGCGCGAAAAAGCTGTTACAAAGTAATAGCATTTTCCTTTTGTATTTATGATACGCGTCGCAAATGCGACGGACATTTGGCTTATCCATGATGCACTGAACTACGTTTCAGTAGATTAAGCTTCGGTAGTGGTGCGCTTGCAAGCTTCGTAGAGTTTTGTGGAATATGAAAATTAGCGAATTTGAACCGATGGAAGTGTAATCTTATAAGCACAAACTTTATATTATAGGTGAAATGACGATTCACTTTTTATGGTTGCTATTTCCTTGATTGATTATGTATACCCTTTTGCCTTATGTATCAGGTATGTCGATGTTGTTGGCTGCCATTTTCTCTGTTCTATAGCTCTAATTGGAGGAAAAGAGATGTAATCACGTTGTTTTGATTTAAGGTTTCTGAAAGCTCATCCTGAAGCCTATAGCTCGCCTAATCTTGAACCCATATTTTTTTTAAAACTTCCAAAACATCCAAAGATCTTCAATTTCTCTTTAGCTTTCGGTAGTTTGTACTCTTGTTGATTCAAAGGTAAAATGAGTGAGATCGAAAATCCGCAAACTATCTTGAATGGCAAGAATAATAACCAAGAGGTCAATAAGCCCCAAGGAGGGCAAGGGAACAATCTTTGGAAGGATGGCCTCATCTTTGCTTTTGAATTTATTCGAGGTCATAGATCGGCAACTCATTCAACGCCAAGAAGAGGCACTCCAAATGTAAAGAAGCAGGTACACACACGAACCATCAGCAGTGGAGCGATACCAGAATCTGATATAGACCTAAACAAGAGTATCTCTAATGAAGGAGCTGCAGGAGTTCCTCAAATTTATGATAGCCACTGGGTTCCTATTGGATGGGAAAGGATTAAAGAGCTGGTTCAAATGGTTCGAGTTGATGAAAAATGGGATTCAGAGCAAATATGCTTGGCTGAGGATGAGGATGATTTTACTGTTGCTGGTGTTGCAGCACCATACTGGGAGCGTCCAGTGGGGCCCACATGGTGGTGTCATGTTAACCCCGCTCATCAGTCCATTCAATCGTGGCTAAGTGGTGCTCATTGGCTGCATCCTGCCATCAGTATTGCATTGAGAGATGAAAATCGGCTTATTAGTGAACGCATGAAGCATCTTTTGTATGAGGTAATGCTTTTCCTTTGTTTGTACCTAGAGATCTACAAAATTGTTTATCTCTTGTCATTTAGGATTAGATGCACAATGCTTGCAGTAATAATTAATTTGTTCAGGTCCCAGTTAGGGTGGCAGGTGGTCTATTATTTGAGCTCTTGGGGCAGTCAATTGCTGATCCATTTTCTGATGAGGATGATATACCTATTGTGCTTAGATCATGGCAAGCCCAAAACTTTCTAATAACAGCATTACATATCAAAGGTTCCGCATCAAACATAAATGTCCTCGGAATCACAGAAGTTCAGGTATTTGTAAACATAGGAGGGATCATCCTGAGCAAATTACTCTTTGGATTCCTTATTACCTTTACTAACGGACTTTATTTGTCCCAATATAAAATTTTCCGTCCATTGATAATAATGTATTTTTCTTCAGGAGCTTCTTCTTGCTGGTGGGAGTACAGCTCCTAAGTCAGTTCATGAAGTTATTGCACATTTGGCATGCCGACTTTCTCGATGGGATGACAGGTAATCTGAGTTAGTCCCTGTTTTTAGCAAAAGTTGACTTTGTTATGGAATTCATCATATCTTCAGTCGATTACAATAAATTCAAAAGAAATAGCCTTTTTATAAGACTTCTTTTACACAACAAAATAAAAATTATAACTTTTTAGAAACAAACGCAGGATCGTTGTTTGGATCGCTGCTTGCGTGGGATCTTTGCCTGTGCCGGGAGCGCTTTGACTCGTGGACCACCAAATCACAGATTCTGATTGAATCGTGAGGGGTTAAGTGATTCTTCCTTCGTTTATCGAAGTAGGAATTTAAAGTGAAGATCTTATCAAAGTAAGACGATCACTCTTCTTAAGATCAAGTCAAAGCTCGAATCTCAAGGAATTGCCAGAAGCTCAGGAACTCTGCTCTGTCTGCTTTAAAATGCTCAAAAATGATCAGCCCCTCTCAAAAATGATCTCAGGGGGGTATTTATAACCCTCTGGATCGAAGTTGGTATCTCTTTGACTTGTACCAGTTATCAAGTTGGATCTCACGGGGCTAATACTCTTCCGGTACTGCGTTTATTGCTCGACCGTTATCGAGATCTTGAATCGAAGTTGGTATCTCTTTGACTTTTATCACCAAATTGATACTTGTACGTCCCTCGAGAGTTTGTCAGGTTATCCTTCAGAATAATATTCTCCAGAAACTGCCTGTCGAGTGTAGGAAAACAGTTTAGACTCGTGTGCCTATTGGAGTATTTTAGTCTCTTTTTTGTTGGTAGAGGTGAACCCAATGATGAAGAGGAAAAATTTTATATTCTATCTCCTGGTCTCTTGTTTGTTGGTAGAGATGAACCCGAAATCGAAGAGAATGAATTTTATATTCTATCTCCTGGTCTCTTGTTTGTTGGTAGAGATGAACCCGAAATCGGAGAGGAAGAATTTTATATTCTATCTCCTAGGTGCAAAGAAAACTCAAAGTGGGATCTCCACTTAAAGAATCTGGACGGGTTTGAATAATCCTAACTGTCATAAGGTTTGATTATTCAACTAAAAGTGGACCTCTCGTTCATGGAATGAATCGAGAAGAGATTTTGGTTGTGGTCCTAACTGTAGTAAGGTTTGACCAAGTGGGAGTTTGGTACGATCCTAACTGTTTAAAGATTTGATCGCTCAATTTGTGGACCTCTCGTTCATGGAGGGACTCGAGAGAGGATTTTGGCTTTGGTCCTAACTGTTTAAAGGTTTGACCAGATGGGAATTTGAGACGATCCTAACTGTTTAAAGGTTTGACCAGATGGGAATTTGAGACGATCCTCACGGAATGAATCGAGAGGGGATTTTGGCTTTGGTCCTAACTGTTTAAAGGTTTGACCAAAAGGGTGTGGACCTCTCGTTCATGGAAGGAATCGAGAGAGGATTTTGGCTTTGGTCCTAACTGTTTAAAGGTTTGACCAAGTGAGAATTTTGTGAGGGAAGATTGATCCAACGAAGTGATCGAATCTCATCTCAGCAAAAGAGTATTCGGAAATCACCGTGGGGATGTAGTGTTTATCACTTTGTTTGTAGTGATCGGGTTATCCCTAAGAAAATTACCTATAGCATTCTTTCGGGAACTTCCGTTACATGAACCATCCACCCCCAGCTTTCTTCGCGAAACTGGGTCTAACATCATACCGAGTTACATGATCATGTTATCCTTAAGAATATTACATGTAAAAATTCTTCAGGAACTTCCCGTCAAGAGTGGGAAACAGTTTAGACTCATATACCTATTGGAGTATTGAGGAGCAGTTTATACTCGTATACTCTTTGGAGTGAGGGGAATCAGTTTATACTCATGCACCCAATGGAGTTGGGGTCATTTTTATTTGGCTTGTTTCGCCATTATGACGCCGAAGCCAATTAAGACTTGGATTTTATTTTTTAGTCCAAAACAAACCTTAGTGGGATGAAGAACCCTTCTGTGGTATGCACAGTCGTTTGGATCCGTAATCCTTTTAGCTCCCTCCTGATCTTTAAGAGGTGGTAGCTCGATCTTGTCGTTGGTGATGAGGTATTTCAAGATGGCTGGAGCTTCATCATCTTCGAAAGAATACTCCTTTTGGAACCTCGGATCGAGAGTCGCGTTCACAGGAATTGCGGATGTCGTTGGTTGACCTCTCTCAACTTTCTTTCTTTTAAGAAAGTGTTCGGCTTGTTGACCGCGTATTTTCAAATCCTTCCAAGTTTTGGATGGTACGACCCCCAGGACTTCCAGGACATCGATAGAGAGATTATTGTGGCATGTTTGCAGGATAAACTCCTCTGTAATAGGATCTCTGCAATTCATTGCTTTGTTACGGAAACGTTTGACAAAATTGTCGACTGACTCTCTGTCTTTTTGCTTCTCATCTAAAAGGGTTCCGATTGACACTTCGGTGTCATCATCGAAGAAATTGCTGAGGAACAAACTTTTCATGTCATCCCAGCAATTGACGCTCCCTGGCTTGAGACGTCGATACCAATCGAAGGCGGGCCCACGAAGGGTGCCAACGAATGACCGGACCATTAAAGCCTCGTTTTCAGAGATCATGCCCAAATGAGAATTGAAATAAATCAAGTGCTGAGTAGGCGAGCTTTTCCCGTCAAACGGTGTGAAGTTAATCAGATTGAATTTTACCGGGTATGGTATTGAATTCCATTCTCTTGGATAGGGACATGGAATACCCGTCTTTTTCACTTCTTGAGCCGTCATCAAAGCGTTGATTTTGTTTCCAAGTTCTTTCATTTTCTCGTCATCGTCTATGTCTTCATTTGAAGGACGTTGAGGAGAATGAGTTAGGTCACCCCCTGTAAGAGATGCCATTGAACCACCCCCAATATCGTTATTGGGAGGATCCGTTAAACCACCAACAACGTTATTGTTATTGGGAGGAGTATCAGCCATAATAACTTCATCCACTTCTGGATCACTATCATCTACAACATTCTGAATGTGGCGACTGGATTCAGCTCGCTGACTGGACTCAGGAGGTTGATGCCGTTGAGCTAGCAATTCTCTCATTTGTTGGATAGCTAACTCCATCTCTGTCTTCATTTCAGCTCTAATTTCTTCACGTTGTTTGGTTAGAGCTTCGCCTTCTTGAAGTATTTGAGTGAACTGATCAGAGGTGATTGTGAGTACTTCTCTGGTTTGTCCTGTGCTAGATACCGTATCATCCGAAGCGATCGCAGAACAAGTGTCCGAGAGCTCATCCTCTGATGACATTCCTTCATACATTCTCTTGTAGTCTCTACGTCTGTTGGCTCCTAACTGGAGTTGGGACATCCGTTGAGCAATTCTTGAATTGACTTTTCCTGTCGGGGAAAAGTCAGGATCTGAGTCACCTGAATGCTGCTTAGACTTTTTTTTATCAATCATGTTGATGGTGACTTCAGGAAATTCATCCTCTTGGACAACAAGTTTCTTGCAGAAATGTCTTGGCTTGGGCTTTGACATTTTGGTGAAAAGTCTCTAGACCATTGAGACTCTTTGCGGGATGGCTTCTCGTTTGGAGTAATCATATTCCGACAATACTGCTCTAATGAGTCGCACACAGGAACAATGAGAGTTCATTTTTTGAACAATTCTCTTTCATAATTTATTCGCACCCCCAGCTTGATAGTACGATTTATCGGTATGATTGCCGAAAAATCCTATCGTCTGTTGGTATGACCTCACAAGTATAACGATGTCTTTTGGAGAGCACGTCTTCTTCTGGAGGTGTAAAGCCTTGTTGGCATTCTCAAGACAAATCATTGTTTCCTTTGAGCGATCCAAGGTTATGTCAGGAGTCACACGTTTAGAACCACCCCCTTGCGGGTGCGGAGTCTTAACGAGCTCCGAATGCTGATTTTGCACAACTCCAGACTTTAAAATCCAAATTTTGCAGAGTTTTGGTGGTTCTTTGGCCACCGTTTCCTTGTTTCTTTCTCGTCTTCGTTGTAAGAGAGCATGGGCATGATCTGCGTTTGCACGACGCTTTTGTATACGTTCATTGAGGGTCGAGCGAACCTTCTTGACAAAAGTCCATTCATCCGTCGTTAGTTTAGCAGAGGTATGAGTTATTGGTCGTTGAGACAACTGAACCACTCGATGCCTCCTCGACTCTAGGTCCGCGTGATAACGAACCCTGTCGGTTTGTTCCAAGGCCTTAGCTATTTGGCGAGCGCGGCACTGACGTTGTCTCTGACGAGCCCTCTTCGTCAGTGCCGATGGGTTTTGATTCGATGACTCTTTAACTAGATAAGAGTCATCGCGAGCAGAGATGTTGCGAGTAGATTTCTCAGCAACAATCAGGCGAGAGTCTTCATTTTGTGCCTTCTTTGGCATGTAAGTTTTCTTCAATGGTGAGATCCTCTTGTACTTGCGATACCATGAAGATCTTGAAGAGGATGATGAGAGATATTCCTCAAACTTGGTTTGGTCGAACTCGTATTCGACCATGGATTCAACTGGAATCTTGATCGGCTGCGACACGACGGTCTCGGTAGCGAGACCGTTGGCTCCCACTGTGGTCGCCAGTTTGTTTTCAGCAAAAGTTGACTTTGTTATGGAATTCATCATATCTTCAATCGATTACAATAAATTCAAAAGAAATAGCCTTTTTATAAGACTTCTTTTACACAACAAAATGAAAATTATAATTTTTTAGAAACAAACACAGGATCGTTGTTTGGATCGCTGCTTGCGTGGGATCTTTGCCTGTGCCGGAAACGCTTTGACTCGTGGACTACCAAATCACAGATTCTGATTGAATCGTGAGGGGTTAAGTGATTCTTCCTTCGTTTATCAAAGTAGGAATTTGAAGTGAAGATCTTATCAAAGTAAGACGATCACTCTTCTTAAGATCAAGTCAAAGCTCGAATCTCAAGGAATTGCCAGAAGCTCAGGAACTCTGCTCTCTCTGCTCCAAAATCAGCCTACTCTAAAAAATGGTCTCAGGGGGGTATTTATAACTCTTGGACGAAATAATGCTTCCGAGACAGTGTTTGCTGTCTCGGGGAGTAAAGACTGTCTCGGGTTCCGAGACAGTAAACACTGTCTCGGAAACCTTAAACTGCCTGACAGTTTTGTAACTGCTTTCCCACGTTTTAAAACTCCGTTATTTTGGCAGTTGTCAATGTGATTCTTGCCCACGACGTTTCCCATGTTCTTTGGCCACGTGTCGGCGGTTTATAAAACAGTTTTGAACTTTTGAAAGTTGTCTCCCCTGCGAGACAGTAAACACTGTCTCGCCTGCGAGACAGTAAACACTGTCTCGCGTGCCGAGACAGTTTACACTGTCTTTTGTGTTCTTTTGATCTCCTCTTGAGCTGTATTTGGATATCTTTCAGCATTTTTTGACGCCTACAGTCCCCATCTTCACATGCTAGGAAGAATCTCAAGTTTCACTACTTTTTATGCTATACTTCTATTCTATAATGTGTATAATAGATACTTAGATGTGAGATAGACTTTATCTAGAAAAACAAAAGATAGACTTTATCTAGAAAAACAAAAGATCAACTTGGAAATCTTAGATCCATTGGATCAAATATTGCTTAGTAATATTAAGTTCATTTTTTTTGCTTTCGTCTTTATGAATATCTTGGCTGGGGGAATAGAAAGAGGGAGGTAAAAAAATATTCTTCCTTCTATTCATACATAATGTGTTTTCATCTTAATTATCAGTATTGTTTGACCATTAAAGTACTTCTTAACCTTTTTTAGCATCTGAGTGGATTCATTTTTATTGTCTGTCTGTTGTTGTATATTGAAATATTAGGATGGTTTTATCGACCAAATAGCCTAAATTCCATGAAAGAAAAACATAAGGAGATTGCTCTTCACTATGTTCGCTTCTATACATGAACAAATTTATTGTCGACACCCTTGAATGTCTAGCCAAGGCAGACATGTTACTGAGTCCATGAGGTTCCATGCTGTCGTTTAGAAACATGACACTCCAAGCACACTAAAAAATCTTTTTCTATATTGAACTGTTGACTTGCTTTCTCGAGAACCTAAACTCCTCTTGATTCTCAACATGAGTTTTATAACCTAATCTTAGCAAATGAGCGACGAAGACGATTTTGGAGGTGCCATTGGAGATAGATCTGCTTTGGATGTGAAAACACGCAATAATTAGTTGAAAATTAAGATATGTTTGCTGTACACGATAGGTCTGTAAGTCTGCAATATATGCTGGCAAAAAAAAAATGAAATCAAACTGTCTGATATTGACTTATCGTTGGTACAGTCTGTATCTATGTCAACCATTTATCACAATTGATGGTCATACATCTAGGTTACTTGTTATAGCGTTATGTTTGACAGAAGTTTGCTTTAAAGGATGTGTTTCTCTCACTCAACACCCACTAGATTGCCATTAAACATTCAGTCTAATGGTTGTACCATCTGATAGAGGCTAACTATCTTTATCCAATATTTTAGATTTTCTTATAATTGCCTTTTGCTATGTTATAGAATGTTCCGCAAACTTGTCTTTGGAGCAGCAGATGAAATTGAGTTGAAGTTTGTAAATAGGTACATTCAGATGCTCCCATTAGTATTAATATATTCAAGGTTGTTTCCTTAAGAATTATATGGATCTGTATTTTTTTCTTATATGCTTTTGTTGAGCTGATTTGTAATGTTTTTCTCTGGATCAGGAGAAATCATGAAGATTTAAATCTATTAAGTTCAATATTGAACCAGGAAATCAGGAGATTGGCTAGACAGGTACTCTTGCAACATCTTAATGATCTGTAAAAGCTTAATCTTCTTCAAAACCAGAGTTCATTCTGGCATTAAATTCCTCATTTGTGCAGTACTTTCTATGCATAGTGTTCATATAGTTAGATTTGTTTTATACATTGATCTACCTCCCCTTTTCTAGAGATGCCACCCATATGCCTCAGTTTTGAGGATGGTTTTACTGCACCTGACCTTTTATTTATTGTATCTATACTTTTCTGATCTACCAAGTTCATGTTATTATTTTTTGATCGGGTTCCAAAGTTGATAATTTGGGCGGGTCGTTTTGCAAATACTAAGATTTGGGTGTTGTTTTGCAAATACACATGATATATGGGGTACGTAAACAAGAAACCCTATTGTTTATCATGAATAAGACTAGTTTATTGGCTTACGGAAACTGATATATAGTTTTCTACTTTACCTTTTTCTACTTAACTCCAGACGGAAGGGAAGCTCCGGGCGAAGACCTTGGCTCTGGCAGAGATTCTTACTCTCTTGTTCCAGCTTCTTGTTTTGCACTATTGGGAAGTGATCAATACCTCTATTTTACCACATAAATACCTTTTATAAATACTGTGGCCTGTTTACCATTGTGTCCTTGTCTTGAACTAAGCCGATGAGCTAGGCATCATGAGTATATCCATGATGTACATATACACTTAAACTAGTAGTGAAGAACTTCCGTTACACCATCTACTGGAAGTACTCCAAAAAATCTATAATCTGACATATTATTAGTTGGTTTTGGGTTGTTACCACAAGGTGAAAAATGCCTAAGGTTTGATTTCCTTAATTTGCTTCTTAGGAATCACTTTTTCAAATTTGAAGTTCGGAAATTGAACTTGGTAATGTAAGATTTTTATAAAGGAAGGCTAATGACTAGAAATAAAGCTAGATATGTCGAAGATGACTTAGGCAATTGACTCTTCTCGAACATTAACAAACATCACCATGGCTTTTGCTATGCTATTATAGGAAACCTTTCACTTCGTTGCCATCAGAGAGAACTGCTAATATTTAATCCTAGCGAACGTGGATGACGGATAAGTAGTAGGAATTGGGTGAAGGTGTTATTTGGAGGGCTTATTTAAGGAAATCAATAATACTTCATATTTTTCATTCACTAGATTTCAGAGAGCCTTTATTCAGTATCTGGTGACTGGGTGAGCCTTGTTGCATTTAGTTTATTTGATAGTTAATTTTGATAATATCATCAAAACGAAGAATAAGATTTGGTCTCCTAGAATATCATTCCCCTTAATTTGGAGAATTATGCATGCAACATGGTTTTAAAAAAAAAGTACCTAAAAGGAAAAAACAAAATGTTCTGACTGAGCAACAAAAAAAATCTCAACTGAGGTATGCCTATCCAACCAAGTCTAGATTTGCATCTAAGTATTCAACATATATGCTCATTCCACTAATAGCAATCTGTGTTTACCCTGCAAAGTCTACAGTTTAAAAATTTTGAAATCAGAAGATTAAATGTAAGAAGATCATATGTAACATGATGTAGCAAAACAAGCGGGAAAAAATGTTCACTTTAGTCAATAGATATTATTACTTAATTTACTTGCGCAGTCGTTAAGATTTACTGGGGATGGACCAAATCCAGAAACACATTTTGCTTTTACTATCTGTTCATAGTTGAAATAAAATCTTCTAATAAAACTGTACAGCTTTTATTTTGTAATTACAATTCTTTCTAATTTGCACTCACTGTACTGGTTATATGTTTTAACTCTTGCCAGGTTATTAGAGTTAAATGGTCGCTTCATGCAAGAGAGGAGATTGTATTTGAGCTTGTCCAGTATTTGAGGGGAATTAACACGAAACATATGTTAGAGGGAATAAAAAAGAGTACGAGGGAAATGTTAGAAGAGCAAGAAGCTGTTCGTGGAAGGCTGTTTACAATTCAGGATGTGTTGCAGAACACTGTTCGTGCATGGCTGCAGGTGTATGGAAAATATTCCCTGATTTATACAAATTTCTTATACACAATTGTTTTTGTGATTGAGTGTTCTGTTTTTATGGTGAAGGCTTTGTTGGATGCAGATGAAAAGATAAAAATAAAAGTAAAGGAAAAATGAGACAATTATTTTTCTTTCATTTCTATTACCTTCAAGGGCTAAATTGATTAATAGCTCCATGATACCCTGCTGTATTACTTTTTTTTTTTTTTCCTTTTTTTTTCCAGTATCGAACACCGAAAGATAATTTTCAACAACCCCTAAAACCAACTACGTTATTCTGTCCTCTGTGTTCTATCAACACCTTACTTTGCTCTGGTAACCTAATGTTGTTTCAAACTTGCTGATGTTAAAGACTGAGGTATTATTTAGTGAGGTTTATTTCTGAGGTATGAAAATAAAAATTTGGCCACGTTGTTTATACCACATGTCACCCATATCTAGAAGTTTGTACATGATACCCTGTTCCAAATATCAGCTGATATATTACCTATCAAGTGTATTGAGTTGAATAGTGCTATTGCCTTTGTTTCTACTGCATCTTTCTGCTTTTGCTCCATTCTTTCCCAATCATTTTCAATCTCTGGTAATAAGTGATATACTCTGTGCTCTTAATTATTTAGCTCATAGCATAGCACAAGAAAATATTATCCTGGAGCATATGTAGCCTATCCCTAAAATCTGGAATAAAGGGTTTGTTTTTGTTGATGTTGTGTTATACTTTCATCAGAACATACGGCATCCTAAATGTTCTGCTTACTGACATCTTTGAAACTTTCATTTGCTGCTTTGAAATTTAGGATAAGAGTCTCAGAATAAATCACAACTTGGCCATTTTCGGTGGTTGCGGCCTTGTCCTCTCAATTCTTACCGGTCTCTTTGGAATCAATGTAGATGGCATACCAGGAGCGCAAAATACTCCCTATGCTTTTGGCTTGTTTGCTGGACTTCTCCTCTTCATTGGGATCATACTGATTGGGCTCGGGATGCTATATCTCGGTCTTAAGAAGCCAATCACTGAAGGGCAAGTTCAAGTGAGAAAGCTCGAGCTTCAACAATTGGTGTCGACATTTCAACACGAAGCAGAAACTCATGCTAAACTGAGAGAGGGAAACTTTTATAGACATAATTTGCCACCAACTGCTGTGGATACGGGCTACGGCAAAAATTATGTGATCATTGCATGATGAAGGGATTCACAACAGAAGAAACCTTGTGTATCGTTTGATGGCCATATTTGGAGAAGGCAAGGTGTTTTGTTGATTATTGGAATTATCTCATGACGATGATGTAAGCATCAATCAGCAAATGTTGCATTTTCAGATGAATGTTTTCTGTATTTGTCACAAAACTAGCTTGGTTATTCAACTTATAGATGAAATAGCAATAGTTCCGTTCGTTTTATATACTACATTTATAAGAAATTGACCTATTTGGAAGTCAATAAGGAGTTACGGTCTGTTAATATAATGACGAAGCCAAGGATGTAATACGATCACCTGTAATGTTGGGAGATTTTTCTCATTTTGCAGGGGTCAAATATTCATGTGAGTTCTCACAAATATTTGTATCCCTCCATTGAGTCCATTCTTAAAACTGTAGAATAAGATTCTAGGTATCTTGCCTCTGTCTTCCCTAGAATCGGAACGAAGAGTATGCGATGGCAATGATCTGAGATAATGCAGTGCGGTTTTATGTTTTCAATGCAAATGCGGCAACTTCGATCGGGGTTTCCTGGTACTGTTTGAAGCAATATATAAATTGATATTTTGATTGCTTGTAAACTTCAAACATGATTACCAGCCTGATGAGCATAATATTGCCATGACCTCCTTTAAGTTTCCATTAAGCCAGATCATCAAGGTTTTCCACATCTTTCACCGCTTTCTGGGCTTTGAAATGCAGTTATGGGCTTGAGGCCCAGACTTGTTCGATAGCCCGTTATCTATGGAGATGGGAGGTTAATGGCCTGGTAAATTGCTACTAGGCCTTAAACGAAATATCTAAAAGTTATATCCTTGTAGTAGATTGCGCGCTATGGAATTAACAATCATTAACAATTGGCTAAATTGCACAAAAATATTCTCGTTTTGATAATTGAATATCATAAGTTGCTTTTTGACACAATAAAATCTTATAAAGGATTCAAAATTGGCACGTTACTATCATTAATCACGCAAACGATGAAAAATTTCTCCTGGATATTTCTCCATGATACTTAGATACTAATTTCAGAGATTTCTAATTATTAAAAAAAGTTTAGAAATATCCCAAATGTATTTTAAAGTAGAATTAAGATAAGTTTGAAAAAAAATGGTTAGTTTATTAGCAAATTTGATAAATATTATTAATGAAAAAGCTCTTAAATTAGCATGCCCGCCGTATCATGGAGAAATATTATTTGCATGTTTGCATGATCTATGGAAGATACAAATTTTAGGAACTTTATGATATTTTATTGTACCAAAATGCAACTTGTATTATTTAATTGTCAAAATGAGAAACTTTATGGTACTTTTGTGCAATTTAGCCTTAACAATTGTTAATAAACTTGAAACACTAAATTCTGAAGGAAAATAATAATAATAATATTCTTTAGTTAATTCTTAATAGATTAGACATGAACGCGGACAGAAGATCAAATTATTTTGAAGCTAAGTATCTCAAAATAAGCGTAGAATCTAGATCAAATGAACATAGACGATAAAGGATCAGCTATATTTGATTTGTCTAAATCGATATTTTGAATCCAATTGCACGGAAAAAACACTGTTTCAAACTTTCGATAATTATTCAATTATTATTGCCATTGCATAGCGGATTCGCTCAGTTGATGCTTTACTCAAACTCACAAAATATTGCGGTGATTATTATATGTAAATAATTCATGGTTAATTAGGATTCAACTGCATCCAAATAAAATTATGTTATAAGGTGATGACAAAAGCATTAAACCATAAACTAATTTTAGTTCTCATATCCAAAATACAAACCAATATCTTCATCGTATTTAATTTCTATTTGATATCATGAAAAACAAGCCCAACAGTTAAACTCAAAATTCAAAAGACTAATTTTCCTTTTTATGCTAAAACTACGCTGCCAAAATCTAAACCTAACCATCAACATCTAGCAACTAAAATCCTTGGTGATACCGTGAGTCTGCAACAAATCGCCATAACCTCAATCGAACAAACTAAAGCACATGTCCTACAATTGAAAAAAAATTAAAAAAATAAAAAAACAAATTAATCGACAAAATACACAAAAACAATAAATTATAATAAAAATGGACCAAATTGATAGATAAATCTTACCTCGTCCTCTTCCTCCACGATCTCTTCCTTCTCCACCTTCTTAGCCTCCAGCGGGCGCCTCTTGCAGGAGCGCCGCCGCCGATGCCGCGCGCAGCAACAGCACCGCCGCGCGGAGGGGACCGATGCGAGCTTCTCCCGCCCCGCCGCGATCAGTTCGGTGATGTCCTTCCCTTTGGCTTCGCTAAGCAGCAGATCGATCATCTCATTCTCAGCCTCCGCTCCGACTGCAAAAAATCAAAGAGAAAACAAGAAACTAGGGTTAGGATTTATAGATATGAGATGAGAGGAGAAGACAGATCTGGACCTGAGTTGAGAATGGCCTTGATGTCGGCGGCGGAGGGAGTGGCGTTTCCACCGAGGACGGCAAGGAGGTAGGCGGCGGCGATCTTCATCCCCCCTCTCTCTCTCTCTAGGGTTAGGGTTTTGAGAGAGGCCGGAGGCAAGTTTTGTATGGAGAGCAAAATAAAACCCAGGGTGGTGGCGTTTATATAGAGTCCGAGGAATTTGGAGCGAATGGAAAGACCTGTTTCGATTCGGACTATATGCTATCGGAGCCCAGCGTGGACCCGATCTCTATGAGCCACTTCGGGTCGGATCGGGCTCCTTTTCACATCCGTATCTAAATTTATGATGGGTTTTTTTACTTTTTAGGTATTTTTATTTCTTGTTGCCGCTCATAAATTTTTTAAGGGCAACTTCGGTGCATATTAGGCTCGTTCGCTTACAGGCCCACCGCGAAATTATTGTTTGATGTTCGTTATGGGTCTCAAGTTCTCTTTTTGTTTTTTATCTTTTTTTGGTGAGGTGGGGGATTTTTTGTGTGGTTGGGAATATTTGAAGGTGAGCTTTATTCAATGCCAAGGCAAGCTTCAATTACAAACTCTCTAAAAACCACTCAAAATTAGTACCTTGACAGTAAAAAAGGAAAACTAACTATATTATATACAATTATACAAACAAATTTTGCTGCAATCTTCACAATCTTAGCAATCACCATTAGCCACAGATGGAATCTGGGTGTGCGCGAAAATGAGAGCAACATTTTCTATTTCTTATAGACTCTTTAACTCGTGATCTTACATAGTCGGATTTTTAAGAAACAATATGATTTGCTGAAACAACTCCTTAACATTAGGGTCTCAAGTTTGATGTTCCATGTTTAATCTTTTAGATATAAGCTCAGAACAACTAGAAAATATGTTCTGTTCTATTTCTCTCGCTCAAAACACAAATATCGTCTAATCCTTAGCTTCTTTCGTAGAAGTAAATGAAAATATGTAGATGTAATTACACGGATGACCGTAGCATTTATGTATATTCATGAATAATTCTAAAAGTATTGCTTGTAGTTATACAGTCTATTCCCCCCCCCCCCCCCAATTTGGAGTCACGGTTAGTGTTAGGGTTTGTATTAGGATTAGGATTAGAGTAGGAGTTAGGAGCAATGGTTACTCGCTACATTTTCATTATCTTAGCTCTAATCCCAATATTAATAGGCAGCATTTTTTACATGATCATGATTCTGATCTTGCTCATAACTCTTGCTCTAATTCTTATAAATATTCAAAAAGAATTTCACATCGGTAAAAAACGTAACGTTAATCCACCAATCAAAATTTAGGTCAATCGTGTGATTATAATTAATAATCTCAAATTTAGCTATGCAGATACATAGATTTCGATATTACTCGTGTGATTACACTATACTTAAAGGCACCTTAATGTAATTAGTCCAAATTTTTAGAAGCGCATTAGTTGTCATGCTTATGTGCATCTCAATCTCTAGGTTCTACTTGAAAAGAAGCTTTACTTTCAAATGGTGGAAGAATTGTACTTATTATTCCATCCTCTTCACACATTTCATACACTATTATCACTTTCTTATATTTTCCAAGTATGAAATTACATTACACGTGTCAGTCTGTGGGCCGTTGAATTCAGCAAATCTTCCATCAAGCACTCCTTGAGATCACTGGATCCAGATAAAAAAACCCACAAAAGCCAAGAGTGGGTCATTAAAGGACCCAAAAAGATATTTTTTCCACATTTTTTTCTCTCTTCCACCCTCCCTCCCATTTTTTCTGCGTCACTGGGAGCAGCACGAGGACTGCTGCTTCTCTCAATCAAGAGAAGAGAGAGAAAGAGGGGGGGGGGGGGGGTCGGCGTTAGCCTCCGAGCTCTCTTTCAATGGCGATGGACTCTTTCTCGGCTTGTCCTCGCCGCCGTCAGCCATTTCCCGAGCTCCTGCAACCTCACCGCTAGCCTGCCGATGCACCGGAGACGCTCGCCGTCCGTCGCCGTTTCTTGCAAGATGCGCCCTCGGAAACTCCGGTCCGCTTCTTCTCTCTTTTATTGATTTCTTTGCTCTGTTTAGTTTCCCGTTTGCGATCGTGGATTGGAGCTGAGTGCTAGGTATTCTGCTCTTTGATGCTTTTGTTCTAGTCACTTTCTTGATAAACTTCTTGATTTAGCTTGTAGATGTCAGATTAGCTCGATTTCGTTCTAATTGTTAGGTCTCTTGCTCTCTGATGCTTTTGTTCTGTTATTTTCTCGATGCATTGTTTGATTTAGCGTACTGATGTCAGATTCTTCACTGATTAGCCTTTATTGATCATATAAGTCGTTAGGCCTTTTGCTCTCTGACGCTTTTGTTCTGTCATTTTTGTGATGCATTATTCGATTTAGTTTATTGATGTCAGATTCTTCACTGATTAGCGATTATCAATTCAATCGTTTGTTAGGTATCCCGCTGTTTGATGCGTAATTGTGAGTATTGAATGATTTAGGTTACGGTAGTGATTGAGGAGAATTAGTTGTTCCATCAACTAGTTCTGATGTTTTCTTGATGCAGAACATGATATTTGGCTACTGTCTTGATTTGGTCAAAGTGTTAAGTCTCCTGCTCTCTGATGCGTAACTGTGATACTTGAATTAAGTGTTACCGAGAATTGTTAAAGAGTATTGAATGATTTAGGTTTTTATTGCTGGATCTTTTCATAGTTCATCATATTGATTGGGGAGAATTAGGTGTTACATCTATTACCTCTGATGTTTTCTTTGTTGTGCGCAGCGGAAATTTCGGCAGAGTTTCTGGTGCACAATAAGAGAGAAAGATCTAATAAGAATTCCCGTCTCACCAAAGAAACAAGAATCTGAAGCGAATATCTCAACAAAGTGAGATATCGGCTCTTCCTCTCATCAGTTCTAGGACTGACTTGTCGAGGGACCTAATAAACTATTACAATGGCTACAAACAACAAATCACACAAGTTTTACGTGGTTCGGCAAATTATCTACGTCCACGAGGCAAGTAGGGGGATCTACAATTAGAGAGGAGAGAATATAACTAGGGTTTACAATCACTCAATCTAAACCCTCACACAATCTCTCAGACCTCTCACAAATTCTCTCTCAAATAGATGCACAAAATCCTTCTCAAACTCGGCGGCTTACTGCTGCGTTTTTCTCCCTCTACAATAGCTGCACGCCGACTTTTATACCCTCTCTGTTTTTGCACCTGCGCCCAACTTCCGCCCTCTGCTCTCTCCTTTTCTTTGCACGCCGCCCAAACAAAAGGAACGCTGCCTTGCACCCAACCATAAGTCTGCAATTAAACAGCTATATATAACTGCCAATGAAGAATCGGGTTGTGGGCCGTGAATCCTATCTCTTCACTCAGCTTTTCTTTTCACGCGATTTACAATCACGTGAAAAAGCTCCACAATCACTTCACGTGGGATGTGGCCCTCACTGGTCTCAACGCATTCACAATTCTCCACCTCGGCGAAGTTTTCCCAAAACTGAGCCGACACCAACCAAAACAAATATCCCACTTGTTGTGTCCAGGACGAAGTGAAATAATTCACGACAACAGACTCAATTCACAACAAGTCGAGAACCCAAATGAGAATGCAAACACTCTCTAAATGTCGGTATCAATTCATCAAATCGATCTCACCCCTATTAAAATCAACTAATCCAAACCGGCTGCATCATAAAGACTGCCTACGTATCCTCTTGCCTAAGGAATCAAGCCTCACGTAGTTCATTCAAATGGCCGTGAACGACCTCATTCCAATAGAAGAGTTCGCAATCCTTCTCCAATATCATCAACTCTGCAGCTGATAACACCTCCAATGGCCTCAAAGTGTAACGAATCAAACACCTCCACCTGAGGTGAACCAATGGCCATATCCAAACTATGTCTGCCAGCTACACTCGAATCAAAAACCAACTCATCATCTGCATCTAAAAATAATTAATCCCTTAACTGTGTCACCTCAGCTGGAATCCCAAATGATGCAGTATGATCTGGAGTATGTGGAGTAATCTCCATCCAATATGGAGTAGCATCACTCTCGCCTGCTGCGATACGTCTAAGGTCTGTCCAAAACTCTCCACCTGCTGAGAGTCAATTAGCTCCCTCATCGAAGCCTCAACCGAAGTGACACTATCAGACCAAACACCCAATTGTGTTTTACCTCCTATCACAGCAGTTGATAACTCTTTAATAGGATGACCCAAATATGTCAAAACCTCAGTCCAGAAACTCATCTACAGACCATTGCTTGACAACAAACACTGATCCTCCTCCAGCAAGATACAGTTCTCTAAATTTGCCATCTTATCTAGTTGTCCCAAGATTTTCTTTCCAACGAAGTGTCTCGAAATACCGTGAGCTCGGCTCCAAAACAGAAACAAGTCTATCTTGTACCTCCCACCAAAACCTGAATGAAGTACCTTCATCTTTTTGTCAATCTCACACTTCAATCTGTTGGATACTAGGACTTTCTCCAATGAGGATTTGATTGTAACCCAAATACGTCTAGAACAGTCACCAACAAAGAAAACTAAATATCTATTTCCTCCCAATGATGCTTCTTTGGAAGGCCCCCGAACATCCACGTGAACACCTCCAGAATGACCCTTAGCACGGTGAATAGAGATGTCAAATTTCACCTCGGTCTTCTTGCTCACATCAACATGTTCACTGGATTTCAAACTGCAGGTCTTCGCACCCTCTTTCAATCTATGTAAGGAATCAATACTGGAATGACCAAGCCCCAAATATCGCAGTCTAGTTGAATCAATAGAAGTCGCCACTTCTCCACCTGTTACTATACTTTCAGTCAAGTAATACAGGTTTTCCTCCTGACGTCCTTCATCATAATCTTAGAGTCTTTCATAATCTTGAGAATCATGTCCTCAATTCGAACATTCAGACCCTCTCCAACCAAAGCTCCAATCGAGATCAAATTCTTCCTCAAAGAAGAAACATATCTCACATCATATAACTCCCTAACAGTCCCGTCAAACATCTTGATGCTAATTCTTCCTATCCCAAGGATATGGCATGCACGGTTATCAGCCATGTTCACTACACCATTATCCAGCTTCTCAAAACTGGAGAACCATTCCCTTCTAGGGCACATATGATAGGTCGCATCACTATCCAACATTCACTCGGATTCCTCCGAATAGCAATCTGTAGGACTGATAGAAAACGAATAAATAGAAATATCAGAAATATTACCATCCGACATAACGATGTTTGCTTCTGATGATGGTTGTTTCCCTTTTTCCTTTCTGTTTATTCTTTATCCATTCGTCGAGCTTTGGGTAATCTTTTTCTCAATGACCAGTCTCCTTGCACCAAGCACACTGATCTTTTTCAATTGTAGGATGCCCTACTCTAGACTTTGATTTCTAATTCTTCCAGTTCGGATTCTTCCCTCTTGCGACCAACGCCTCTGCTACCGGCTCAACTGAAGCCTCTTTATCCTTCTTTCGAAGCTGATAATTCACAAGTACAGCAGTCAGCTCACTATACGAAAGAGATGCCTTCCCATTAATCAGAGTAAGAACGAATGTCTTATATTCATCGTCGGGCTAGGAACTCAACAATAGCAACGTCTTGTCCTCATCTTCAATTATAACATCCACATTCGTCAAATCCGTAAGAAGCTTTGTGTAGGTGTTCATGTGATCACTAATTGAGGTTTCCTTCTTCAACTGGAAACGATAAAGTCTCCTCTTCAAATGTAAGCGGTTTTCAACACTCTTTGTCAGATACTTGCTTTCGAGAATCTCCCAAATCTTTTTCGCAGAAGTCTCATTCATCACATCAACTCTTTGTCAGATACTTGCTTTCGAGAATCTCCCAAATCTTTTTCGCAGAAGTCTCATTCATCACATCATATTTTAGATCTAATCTCCCAAATCTTTTTCGCAGAAGTCTCATTCATCACATCATATTTTAGATCTTGAGTCAAACAAGAGCTAATCACACCACACGCCGTTCGATTCATCTTCTTCCAAATCTTCTCTTTAATATCATCTGGCTTGCCATCTAACTTCAAGGTATCCTTCAAATTCTGCGCGTTCAGCGCGTCCAAAACCTCGCATCTTTATAATTCAAAGTTTGTGCCATTAAACTTCTCCACATCTATCTTCATAGAGTGGATATTCAAACTCTAAATGGTCTTCGCGCCAGAAGCACCACCCTCGACACCTGAAGCACCTTCTTTCCCTGACATCTTTCTCAACGTACCAACGAACGAAGAATAGATTCAAGATTGAAAAGATAGAGTCTTTACCAAAAGACCCCACCTTTATCACCAAACAAAGCCCTAGACGAGCTTTCAAATCGATCTACTCCTCCAAATAGCCCAAGCGTAGCCCGAGCTCTGATACCACTTGTGCGCAGCGAAAATTTCGGCAGAGTTTCTAATGCACAATAAGAGAGAAAGATCCAATAAGAATTCTCGTCTCACTAAGAAAACAAGAATCTAAAGCGAATATCTTAACAAAGTGAGATATCGGCTCTTCCTCTCATCAGTTCTAGGACTGACTTGTCGAGGGACCTAATAAACTATTACAATGGCCACAAACAACAAATCACACAAGTTTTACGTGGTTCGACAAATTACTTACGTCCACGGGGCAAGTAGGGGGATCTACAATTAGAGGGGAGAGAATACAACTAGGGTTTACAATCACTCAATCTAAACCCTCACACAATCTCTCAGACCTCTCACAAATTCTCTCTCAAATAGATGCACAAAATCCTTCTCAAACTCGGCGGCTCACTGCTGCGTTTTTCTCCCTCTGCAATAGCTGCACGCCAACTTTTATACCCTCTCTATTTTTGCACCTACGCCCAACTTCCGCCCTCTGCTCTTGCGCTCCTTTTCTTTGCACGCCGCCCAAACAAAAGGAACGCTGCCTTGCACCCAACCCTAAGTCTGCAATTAAACAACTATATATAGCTGCCAATGAAGAATTGGGTTGTGGGCCGTGAATCCTATCTCTTCATTCAGCTTTTCTTTTCACGCGATTTACAATCACATGAAAAAGCTTCACAATCACTTCATGTGGGATGTGGCCCCCACTGGTCTCAACGCATTCACATTCTTTTATGCTGAAAATGATATTTAGCTACTGTTTGGTCAGATGTTACATCTACTCACTCTTTCTTGGTGCATAGTTTGATTTAGCTTATTGATGCCAGATTCTTCACCTATTAGTGATTATCAATTCACTCAAATGTTAACTTTCATGCTATCTGATACATAATTGTTAGTAATGAATGATTCAGGTGATATTGGTGGATATTGTTGTAGACTCGTAGTTACTGTATTGTTCGGGCAGAATTAGATGTTACATCTCTTAGCTCTGATGTTTTCTTGATGCTGTCTTGATTGGAGAGAATTATGTTCATTTGCACCTTTAAAGGCACTTGTTAGTTCTTGTATGTAAAGAACTTCAATCCTTTGACACTGTGGACCGGATCAGTTAAGAATATAGCTTCTTTTACATTCTAGACAAAACAACTTGTGATATATGTTGTTGGGAAAAACAAACAACTTGTGATATATGTTGTTGAGAAAGACAAGCATAAAAACAGATCCAAAATAGTACAAAACAAACCATCAGGAAGAAGGAAAAGAGCAGAAAGTTAGAAACATCATATTAGATACACTTCAAGTTTGAAATACTTTATAGAAGTGCCGAATCGTCCTCTTAACAGAGGACTGGCCTTTTATGTTCCACCTACGGTAGTGTTGGGTCTGCACAGTACTTCCAAGGATGAGACGACTGCAGTCCAAAGAAGCGCTCTCTTCTTGTGAACACCACAACTACTTCTTCAGTTCACCAGAACCTTCAGTACTTAACAACTTATAGAATTATAAAAGAAGAAGAAAAGAGATTTTGTTTTTCTGTATTTTTCAAATGATCAGAAGAAGCCATTTTATAAGGTTCATGGGAAACAAAGATTTGAATTTCAGTTATTGCAATGTTTGTAATGTCTGCAATAAAACATATTCAATTCTTGTAACGTTTGTAACGTACGAAACGTTCAACTGGTTTTAAATGAGCACAACCCGCACACACGAGCCTGTATGCATGGTCCCGCTCTCACGGTCCAGCTTGCTCGCACGCACGCTTATATACTAACACAAGTGTGTAATACTAACACCTCTGTTATACCATATGTAACGTGTGTTAATTTGAACCAACTAAAATGCATTCAATTAGCCAATGCGGAACTAAAACTCACATACTACTTATTAAACATATTTTAATTTTTATCTATGGAAGCCAACCATTAAATAATATATTTCCATAAAATCTCTTTAAGATTCATTTATTTCAACAATCCCCCACAATTTCATAGCTGACAGTAATTAAGATTATACATATCATGCTTTCGGAGAAGATATCTTCCGATTTGAACATTCCCTGTAGTTATCCAATTTTATTACCACATGCACGAAGTGAAACTAAGTCTTGAACTTGAACCTTTAATATGGTGATATTCATTGGTGACAACACAATATATGCTATAGAAGCAATCTTTAGGTTTGACGCATTATGGTCGTGCGTCCTTATTCTTTTCATGAACAAATTCGAGGAATAACCTTCTTCCTCTAATTGCGGTCACACAATTATGTTCATATAGTTGGGCATCTCTAGGAATGCACTGCTTGCATATCGTCTTAAAGACTTGATCACATTCAGAGTCAAAATACTCTTACTATACTAGCAGTTATTAACACCTTCTAGGTATACATGATGATAGATTCAGATACAAAATATCAATCTATGATTAGGTGTTTAACTCACTCAACAATTTGTTATTACCACATTGAACCTACTTTGTGGGATCTCCACTCAGATAGGTTAGGTTGTTACTGTCGATGTGTTAGGTAAGTGTTTCAGTCCTATCATCAACCTGGATTTAAGAACTAGTAACAACTCTAGTCCTTTTGTAAAAGGATCTTCTATGTTATCCTTGGACCTGACAAAGTCCATAGCAATTACCCCTTCATCAACAAACTTCTTCACAGTCTTTATCCGTACTTGGATATGATCTCGAGTTTTACGGTTATACTTTGAACTTTTAATTCTTGCAATTGTGGTCATATTGTCACAATGTACAGAGATTGCAGGAATATGCTTGCTGATCATGGGCAATTCGGACATAAGTCCCTTAAGCCATTCAGCTTCTAAACCAGTAGTGTCCAAAGTGCAAATTTCTACCTCAAACGTAGACTGAGATAAAATGGTCTGTTTGATAGATCTCCAGGCGACAACACCTCCACCCAAGGTAATTACATACCCTGTACAATCATTGCTACATGAACCCATAATAATCCAGCTAGCATCACTGTATCCCTCCATAACGGGAGGGAATCTACCGTAATGCAGTGTAAGGGAAACAGTTCCCTTCAGATACCGAATTATTCTGTCCAAGACCTCCTAATGAGTCCTATTTGGACAACTAGTGTATCTACTTAATTTAGAAACCGAGTAAAATATATCCGGTCTCGAACAATTTGTAAGATACGTCAAGCTTCCAATGATCTGAGAATATCTCAATTGGGATACAGAGACTCCACTTACATTCTTGTAGAGAGTTACTGATGGATTATATGGAGTTTTGACGGGTTTGCAATTCTTATATCCAAAATTTTTAATAACCTTCTCAACATAGTAAGATTGAGAAATAACTATACCCTCAACTGATCTTATCAATTTTAGGCCAAGAATCACGTCAGTAACTCCCATGTTCTTCATTTCAAACTTACTATTCAAGAATGACTTAGTCTCATTGATTATCCAAATGTTAGATCCAAACAATAGAATATCATCAACATAAATGCACAGAAGAATACAAGAAGCACCTCTTACTTTGCTATAAATACACTTATCAGACTCAATCATTTTGAAACCAAAATCAGTGATAGCTGTATCAAACCTTTTATGCCATTGTTTAGGGGCTTGTTTAAGTCTGTAAAGAGACTTCACAAGTTTACATACTTTTCTTTCATTTCCAAGTGCTACAAATCCCTCAGGCTGATTAATATAAATCTCTTCTTCAAGAAAACCATGAAGAAAATCAGTTTTTTACATCTATCTGGTGGATTGGAAAATCATATATAGAAGCCAATGCTATAAGCATTCTGATTGTAGTCATTTGGGCAATTAGAGAGTATGTGTCAAAAAAATCAATTCCTTCAACTTGTTTGAATCCCTTGGGAACAAGTCTGGCCTTAAAATTTTCTATGGTTCCATCTGGTTTTATTTTTCTTGTAAAAATCCATTTACACCCAATTGTCTTGCACCCAGGAGGAATATCAACTAATTCCTATGTCCCATTAGAGACAATAGAATCCATTTCATTTTTGACAGCTTCCTTCTACTATTTAGCCTTTTTCGAGGTCATAGCGGATCTGTAGGAAATAGGATCCTCCTCGATATTGTAAGTGACAAAGTCACTTTCAAAATCTTTGACGATCCTAGCTCTCTTACTCCTCTAGGTTCATCTAAATCATCTGATCTTTCAGATTCAGATGTAGAACTATCTGCCCCCACATTTGTCATCATTTTCACATGATCAAGAATGGAAGTTGAGACAAATACTGTATTTTTATTAGAAATATTTTGAGGCATTCTAGTTTTCATAGAGAAAACATCTCCAAAAAATTTTGCTTCACGAAGTTCAACAATTGTATTAACATCTATACTTGGGATTTTAGATTTTTCAAAGCATAGGTGTTTTCTACATAACCCAAAAAGATAGAGTCTACTGTCTTAGGACCTAGCTTCTTCCTCTTGTGTTCTGGGATTAACACTTTTGCTAGACATCCCCACACTTTACGGTATTTCAAGCTTGTCTTCCGACCTCTTTAAAGTTCAAATGGACTATTTTCTTTATGTTTCTGAAGGACTCTATTCAGAATATGGCAAGCCGTATTCAAAGCCTCTCCCCCCATATATTTAGGAAGTCCTGAACTTTCAAGTAGACTATTAATCATATCTTTTAAGGTTCTATTTTTTTGTTTAGCTACATCGTTAGACTGAGGAGAATAAGGAGCAGTTTTCTCATGCATTATGCTAAAAGATTGACATAGAAGAGTAAACTCATTTGATGTATTTTCTCCACCTCTATCAGATATTAACCTTTTAAGTTTCTTGCCAGTTTGAGTTTTAGCTTCGTTCTTAAAAATGATAAAAATTTTTGAGCCTCGTCTTTAGTTTTAAGCAAGTAGACATAATAATATTTGTTATAGTCATCTATAAAGGTGATAAAATTTTTATTCATATCTTTGGTCAAAACACCATTAAATTCACAAATGTCAGTATGAACTAAATCAAGTAACTCAGAGTTTCTATCAACCGATTGAAAATGTTCCCTTGTTTGTTTAGTTGTTGCACAGACTTGGCATTTCTTTGTATGATCTAAAGAGTGTTTTGGAATCATTTTATTTCTTAGTATGATCTAAAGAGTGTTTTGGAATCATTTTAAGATTCATCATTCTTTTTACAGAATTAAAATTAATATGACCATGACATTTGTGCCAAGTATCAGATGATTCAATATTATTACTAACAGGATAATTAGAAACATAAATTTTATTTATTTCAGAACTAAGAACAGATTCCGCTCTAATCTTATACATTCCATCAGAATCATAACTTTTAAAGGTAAAAGATCCAGCATGTGACATAACTACTTTATTACATTTAAAAAAAACTCATAACCTTCCCTAACTAAACAAATACAACTGAAAGTGTTGCGTCGAATAGCAGGAACATGATGCACCCTGTGTAATGATAGAACTTGCCCTGAAGGAAACTTTAAGTCCACTCGTCTATATCCTAACATTTTAGATGCAGTTTGGTTCTCCATCTTCATAGTATTTTCATTTACAGGCTGGTAAGACACAAACAACAATTTGTCAACACAAATGTATATGTTTGCACCAGTGTCTACCAACCATTCATTTGGTTCATAAATATTTAGTAATTCAAGGTTAATAGAAACATACCATTCTATGGACCCAGTAGGCTTAGTCATAACCATGTTAGCCTGAGGTACACTAGTGAACCTTGGATTGACTTTAGCTTTCTTTGCAGGACAAGCTTTAGCCCAATGTTCAACATGTCCACAATTCCAACATGGTTTGTTTGCTTTTTGTTTCTTTTGGATCTTAGATTTGGCTTTGATTTTGTCATCAGGTTTGCCATTAGGTTTGTTTTTAAGATTTTCCCCAAAAGTTAATAACATTTATTTTAGGTTGGTGCTCAACAGGCACAACATGTTTCTGATTCTTATGCTCTTTCTCAATAGCTATGACAATCATCAAGTCATCAAGATTTATTTTTTCCTTACGATGCTTGAGAGACATTTCAAAAGTCTCCCAAGAATTAGGAAAATTCTCGATGATTGCCATAACTTGAAAATTTTCAGGAAGTTCCATTTCAGCTTCTCGAAGAGCATGAAGAATGAACAAAAGTTCATGTGCTTGTTCTGTTACAGATTTACCATCGACCATTTGGAACTTTAAGAACTTGGACACAAAATATTTTTCAAGACCGATGTCTTCAGTATTATATTTTTTGTCCAATTCATCCCATAATGCCTTTGCAGTGGCCGAAGAAGAACAATAGACATCGAAGAGCACGTTGGACATAGCTAACAAAATGCATCCTCTGGCTATATTATCCTTCTCTGTCCACTGTGCAATTTTATCTGCACTATTAAGATCTTTTTCATCTAGTTTTGGGCATTCTCTGCCAACAGCCCCTTAGTCGTCAGCTAGATCTTCATACGTTATTGCTAATGTTTGAAGAGCTGACCAACGAACTTTTTAGGCATTCCAAACATGTCCATTTTAGAGGCATATGAACCAACTCCAGAAACAGATAACATAACTTCAATTAAAAATAGTTTCTTCAAGATTGTTGGGAAAAGCAAGCATAAAAACAGATCCAAATAGTACAAAACAAACCATACAAGAAAGAAGGAAAAGAGCAGAAAGTTAGAAACATCATATTAGATACGCTTCAAGTTTGAAATACTTTACAGAACTGTCGAATCGTCCTCTTAACAGAGGACTGGCCTTTTATGCCCCACCTACAGTAGCGTTGGGTCTACACAGTACTTCCAAGGATGAGACAACTACACTCCAAAGAAGCGCTCTCTTCTTGTGAACACCATGACTACTTCTTCAGTTCGTCAGAACCTCCAGTACTTAACAACTTATAGAATTATAAAAGAAGAAGACAGGAGATTTTATTTTTTTGTATTTTTCAAATGATTAGAAGAATCCCTTTTATAAGATTCATGGGAGACAAAGATTTGAATTCCAGTTATTGCAATGTTTGTAACGTCTGCAATAAAACCTATTCAATCCTTATAACGTTTGTAACGTACGAAAAGTTCAGCTGGTTTTAAGTGAGCACATGTAAAATGTTTAAGCTCGTTTAAAGACAACACGTGCAAAAGGAGCACGCGCCGGACCCGCGCACGAGCCCGCACGCTCGCTTATATACCATACTAACACCTTTGTTATACCATATATAACACGTGTGTTAATTTGAACCAACTAAAATGCATTCAATTAGCCAATGTAGGATTAAAACTCACATACTACTTATTAAACACATTTTAATTTTCATCTAAGTAATCCAATCATTAAATTATATCTTTCCATAAAAGCTCTCTAAGATTCATTTATTTCAACATATGTTCCCTAAAAGACTGGAAGTAACTTAGATTCTAAATTGAGCCGAAGTGAGCTTGAGAAGGGATCTAGACAAATAGTTTCTTATAAATAACAAGTCAAGTAATGGGATCAGAGACTAGTATTGCACTTGCTTTTCATTTCACTATCAATCAAGAGTCACTATCAATCAACAGTCACATACATCTGTTTTTTCAATTACATGGTTTACTTGAATAAAAAAGGAATATATCTACTCTTTTTGTGCTTGGAGAAATTTATCAAAGAATTCATTTGTCAATGAATGTGTTTTGATTTATCAATCTTTAAAATCATATTATAATGCTGCTAATCTGTGGGAAAAAAAATAATGAAGCTTATATATGGTTAAATACATGCAGTTCCCAACAAAAGAGACAGCGAACTAAAAACGTTTCTCCTAAACGCTTGCCACTGAAAATGAATTTTCAGTCCCATGTTGATGAAAGGGAAGAAATTCAAAAAGTTACCAGGGATAGTATCATAGATGCTTCTGTGGACACTTTATCGAGTTCTGTTGCTGATACCAGTTCCATTACCAAGACAGACGACACACTAACTTCTGCAGGGGAAAACATTATTCCGGTATTTTTCTGCTTCCCCGTAGCTATATCTAATCTATCTGCTTTTGCTGATAAGTTATAGCTTTACCTCTTCTATAACTTTTAATGCCCTCTTATCTACAATGCTTCGAATTTATAAGATATTTAGCATATCCTTTTGACTTAAAGACATATTATGCTGCCTGTAAATTGGAGAAGTTTTAACTCTACGTTTTGAACAAACATCTACATATCATTTTAGAATATAATGTACACCTTGCAGAAGGGAAGTTTTTAGTAATGAAGTCACTTGACATCTTAGTTGTCACATCGAATCTCCCGTGACTTTTAAACATTGAATACATGTCAAGTGAGATGTTAAATGGCACCCTTGACATGTTAGTTTGTGTAATAATAAAATTATTTCGCATATTTGTCATTGCATCAACAATTTTGGCCTTTTGTCAAATACATGTCCAATTGAGGTGCTATACAAGGCGTTGACGTTGTAATACATTTATGGCCACAAAACTCATTAACAGAGCTGTCAGTTGACTTCATCACCTTCAGAAGTTGTCAATAGGTTGACTATACAAACCCTTGATGGCTCTTCTATGGCTTTTAAGTATCAATATATGTCAACTGAGGTGCTGCCTTCTCTCTTCTCTAATTCATTTGGCTGGGCTGGGCAATGGCTACAGGATTCTTACTCTTATTTATATTGTTAAAGAGCTTCTGTAATATGTAACAGTTAATGTGAATAATTTGTTACAGATCAAGAATACTGATGAAGCTGGAGGACATGATGGAGGAATGCAACAACATGATGGAAGAGTCGGGCGACAGAAGTTTCAAAATGTTCATCTTGAAGATCTGATAGACATGATAAAGAATGCTGAAAACAGTATGTAATACTATGCCTTGCTGCTATTCAATCTCAGTGTATTGTATATTAAGGCCATTCATTTCTGATTGGTTTATTTTAGATATTTTGCTTCTTAATCAAGCTCGTGTTCGTGCATTGGAGGACCTTGACAAGATTATTTCTGAAAAGGAGGCTTTGCAAGCAGAAATTAATGCCCTTGAGATGAAGTTGGCAGAAACTGATGCACGAATTAGAGTTGCAGCTCAGGAAAAGATAAAGGTTGAATTTCTTGAAAACCAGCTCGAGAAATTGAAGACTGAAATGGCTTCAAGGAGTTCAATTGACATACAAAATATTAGTGAATATGAGAATGCCTTTAATATCCAGAATTCTAAATTTTTGCAAGCAGATATTGATGCTTCACCACTTGACGAGGACCTTAGTTCCTTAAGGAAAGAAAATATGTTACTTATGAAAGATATACAAACTCTTAAGTCTAAACTTAGTTTCCTTGAGCAGACTGAGGAGCGCCTGCTGGTACTAGAGAAAGAAAAATCTTTACTGGAAGATGCAATTGAGGACCTGGAGTTTAGACTTTCAGTTGCTCAGAAAGATGTTTCAGAACTTACCAAAGTGAAAACTGAATGTAGAACCTTATGGGAGAAGGTGGAAAATTTGCAGGAATTGCTTGATAATGCAACCGAGCAAGCAAATCAGGCCGTTAAGATTTTGGAAAAAAATCATGAGCTCCGGAGGAAAGTGGAGGAATTAGAAGCTGCTTTGGAACATGTAAATGCATCAAAAGTATCTTCTAATAAGTCTGAACAATATAATGAGCGCTTGCATCAAAAAATTAAACTATTAGAGGAGCGCCTTAAAATGTCAGAGCAAGAAATACAGTCTCATGTCCAGTTGTATCGAGAATCAGTTAAAGAATTTGAAAGTACGCTTAACAAGTTGGAAGAAAGAGACAAGAGAGAAGATCTTGGACAACCTGCAGATGACATGCCTTGGGAGTTCTGGAGTCGTGTGTTACTCTCAATTGATGGCTGGCTGCTTGAGAAGAAAATCTCCTCGGATGATGCTAAGTTGCTGAGAGAAATGGCATGGAAGAGGGACGGGCGAATTCGTGATACTTACTTGGCTTGCAAGGGAATGCATGACCAGGAAGCTGTGGGAATGTTCCTCAAATTAGTGTCGTCACCGACAAGGTATTGTTTTTTCCCCTATTCAACTAACTATTGTCAGTAACAAAATGATTCAAAGAATAAGACCTGCATATATTTCTTTATTGTTTGCTCGTTTGTTTCGCTATGCAGGCGAGGCTTGAATATTGTTCATATAGCAGCTGAGATGGCTCCGGTTGCAAAGGTATAGCCGACCAACGTTAAATATATATATCCATAAGTTTTAACTGAACCTACCTTTGACGCATTTAAGTTTCTCAAAGTTTCCAATTCACATTTAATGTCGCTTCATTCCAATGTCTAATTCTTATATCTTGATATTTCATTGGAGATCTTAAAAAACTTTGTATCTCCAACTGACATATGGAATCCCGGGACCTTGGTGTTCTTGTATTCCACTAATCTTACTGTGAACATTAGCTTTTAGATTTGAACTGACAATCTATCTATTATCTATCTATTGCTATATACTAAAGCAATCGTCATCAAGTGCAAGAATGACAATGGCAACTATTGTAATATTATTATAATTTTATGTTTTGGAAACAATATCTATTTTATTTACTACCGAGCCTGTATTTTCAACCTCTTCATGCTATGCATGATCATCTCTACGTCAATTCTGTCAAAATTCATCAATTGCCTCCATTAATAAACTACTCATCTCTCTCCATTTCCCAAACCCACAACCCCGTGCATTGCACGGGTAACAAACTAGTACTACATTTAACTAAGATAACCTCGAGAAAAAAATGCTTCTTGCAGCCTTACTATAACTCCAGAAACTACCAATAATCCTGGTTTCTTGGAATCATCAGTGCATTCACATCAAGATAAAAGAGGATGGTCTGAGGAGTTGATGTAAATCTTAAATGTCAAGTTGATGCCCATCTTTAGTTAGTTTTATTAGATTCCAAACTAATTGAACAATGTTGAAGAGAAGGCACCACCTTAAGAGCTTCAAGGCCAGCTGGTGTGTCTAAGGTACCTACATTATTGAGCTTTATATTTGTACTCTGCATTTAATTCCTGATTTTTGTTGGACCTTCTCAAGGTTGGTGGCCTAGGGGATGTTGTATCTGGTCTCAGCAAAGCTCTTCAGAGGAAGGGACATCTAGTGGAGATTGTTCTTCCTAAATATGATTGCATGGAATATGAACGTATTACTGATTTGAAGGTATGCAATGATATTTGGAGGGAGATTTCCAGGCTGTAAAAAAACATGCTAGCTTTTGATGAGCTGAGTACAAGTATTGGTGGCTCTTGCAGGCTCTGGATGTTGACATACAGTCCTACTTTGATGGGCAGTTATTCAAAAATAAAATTTGGGTTGGGACTGTTGAAGGTTTCTTTACACAACTTCAGCTTATTAAATATTCACTAATTGGATTAAGTATTGCAGTCATATGCTCAACAGAATTGGGCAATGCAGGTCTTCCTGTATATTTTATCGAACCACATCATCCAGCTAAGTTATTTTGGAGAGGACAATTATATGGCGAGCATGATGATTTTAAGCGTTTCTCATTCTTCAGTCGTGCAGCCCTTGAATTGCTTTATCAAGCTGGGAAGAGACCTGATATAATCCACTGTCATGACTGGCAGACAGCTTTTGTTGTAAGCTTTAACCACCATTATCCTGTTGAAATTTTTATCTTATGTCCTTTGACATCGTCTGTTATATTAATTTTTGTTTTCAGGCACCACTTTACTGGGAGATATATTCGACCAGAGGCCTTAATTCAGCTAGAATATGCTTCACCTGTCACAATTTTGAGTATCAGGGAACAACATCAGCATCAGAGTTGTCATCCTGTGGTCTTGATGTCCACCATCTAAAGAGACCAGACAGGATGCAGGACAATTCAGCCCATGACAGAATTAATCCTACAAAAGTAGGTGCATGGTTAATACTATATATTTGAAAAGTTGTAAGACTGCAGATGTTTACTTTAGTTTTCTTTCCAGGGTGCTATTGTGTACTCTAACATTGTCACAACCGTATCACCAACTTATGCTCAGGAAGTGCGCACTGCAGAGGTAATAATTTTTGTCCTATTTCCTGATTTTTGCTGTACTGTTTTATCAATTTTTATTTATTTATTAATTTTCGTATTTCTTCTGCATTTTATGCATATTTCTACACTTTATGAAGTGAGAATTGTTTTTCATTCTTTGAGGTGGCTGGTCTGCATATAAGATACATTCACCGGAATGTTTCGCACGTGTGCGTGCACACATGAAAACGATAATTCAAGTTTATGTGTATTGCATTTGAAGTAACCAAAAATATTTGCAATATAAAGGGTTGCAAACAGTTTTTGTGACGCTTTAGCCTTTACTGATGCCTTATAGTACGTTTTAATGGGGGCTGTTGTTCATTATGTTTCTACCATGGACATGTCTATTTTTGTAAGCTTCTGTATGAGCCCTGTGCATCTGTAGCACAAAGCTATATCAACTAATGCCAACTAATTAATAATTATATTCCAATTTCTTGGGAGCTTATAAAAATAACAGGACCTTGTAAACCATTTTACCGGTTTGATTGACAAATGACAATTAAATCGCAGACCATATCAAGCTAGTACAGATGGCCAAGTAAAGTACATCTATGTGTATGCCAGATGTTGGTAATACTACCTGTCGGGGTTACGCAAAACCCCTCAAACAGCAGAAACGCGGAATAGAGAAAAGTACACCAAGTTTAACGAGGTTCGGCAACTGCCTACGTCATCGGGAGCCACACAGAAATTTTTTTATTAATCTAACAAGAAATTACAATTCAAGAGCGAATCTCAAACTTGAGATTCCTCAATAAATACAATCATTCACTGTAGCTACAGTGAAGATTCCTCTCTCTTAAATAACACCCCCTCTTAATCCTCTCTTCAAATCTATCACAATAAATTCCTCCCCTTTCTTAGATCCTTCCCAATCACGTGAGCACAACACAGTAAAGAAAGGAGAGAGCAAGGAGTCGCTCGAGCTCGCCAACAGATCTCGCCATCAAGCTCGCCAGATCCTGACCTTGAGCTCGCCTCGCCTGCAGCCCCCCTTTCGAGCTCGTCGCCACGAGCTCGCCAGATCTCGCTCGCCTGGACCGCGTCGCTCGAGAGTTCGCCTGTCGCCCCGCTCGCCTGCAAGGTTTGGTCGACACCCCAATTCCAACAATCTCCTACTTGGAGGCCAAATCACCGTCAACAGGCTACCTCTACAAGCATCTCCTTCTGTGTGGCTCCGCCCTCATCACTTATGCATGAAGGCCAACTGAAGTTGCGCACAACTCCAGTTTCTGAATGGTCACCGCCTTTGTTAACATATCTGTTGGATTCTTATTTCCTGGAATCTTCTCTAGTTTCAACACATCATCTTCCAAAAGGGATCTGATAAAGTGGTACCAAAGCGTAATATGCTTCGTTCTAGAATAAAATGCGGAATTCTTAGCCAAGTGTATCGCACTCTGACTATCGCTAATACGCTATGCAAAACATTCTTCTCCTGATTGAATCCGAGCTCTGTTAACAAACCCTGAAGCCATATCATCTTTTTAGTGGTTTCAGTCACTGTAACATACTCAGCTTCTGTAGTGGACAGAGTGATAATCTTTTGTATCTGTGACATCCAATTAACAGCTGTAGTTCCGACAGTGAATACATAGTCGGTGATGCTTCTTCGGTGATCAACTTCACCGTCGAAGTCTGCATCTATGTACCATTGCATTTCCACCTCTCCCTTACCAAAGTGCAAACACTTCTGTGTGGTCCCTCGTAGATACCTCAGAATCCACTTGACCGCTTTCCAATGAGCTTTTTCTGGATTCGACATAAACCGGCTGACCATTCCCACTGCATGACCAATGTCTGGTCTCGTACAGACCATTGCGTACATCAAACTGCCGATAGCTGAAGCGTAAGGGACCTGAGCCATACTCTCTTTCTCTTCTTCTGACTGAGGAGACTGATCTTTCGATAGGCGAAAATGGCTGGCCAAGGGTGTGCTCACTGGCTTGGCGTCGCCCATGTTGAATCTCTGTAAAACACGGTTGATGTAATCCGCCTGAGATAACTGCAAGAGGCCTCTCTTCTTATCTCTCGTGATTTGCATTCCAATGATCTTTGCTGGACCCAAGTCCTTCATGTCTAACTCCTTTGACAGCTGCTGCTTCAAACTCCTGATATCCTCCATATCTGTTCCTGCAACCAACATATCATCAACATACAGCAGTAGGATGATATAACTGGACTGATATCTTTTGAAGTAGCAACAGTGGTCGGCGTTGCACTTCTGGAAACCTTCCTTGTGCATGAAGCCGTCAAACTTCTTATACCACTACCTTGGGGCTTGTTTCAGGCCATACAAGCTCTTCTTGAGTCTGCATACCAGGTTCTTCTTCTTTTCTTCTGAGAAACCTTCTGGTTGGTGCATGTATATCTCCTCTTCTAGATCTCCGTGAAGAAACGCCGTCTTCACGTCCAACTGCTCAAGATGAAGATCTTCAATTGCTATAATACTCATCACTGTCCTGATAGTATTTAGCTTCACCACGGGAGCGAAAATATCGGTGTAATCAATTCCTTCCTTCTGCTGGCCTGATAGTATTTAGCTTCACCACGGGAGCGAAAATATCGGTGTAATCAATTCCTTCCTTCTGCTGGAAACCTTTGACAACCTAGCCGGGCTTTATATCTTTTGGAACCATCCTGCTCCTCTTTCATCCGGTACACTCATTTGTTGTGGAGTGCCTTCTTACCTGTGGACAACTCAGCTAGTTCCCACGTCTGGTTTGAGATGAGAGACTTCATCTCATCTTTCATGGCAAGCTCCCACTTGCTCGTATCTCCACCCTGACAAGCTTCATCATAGCTTTCAGGCTCCCCTCCACCTGTCAAAAACAGATAGTTCATGTATCTCCTGTTGGACACAGGAGGCCGTGAAGATCTCCTCAAAATCGAAGATGATGCGTCGGGCTCTTGCGCACCATCTTGTCCAACAGGTTCTTCTGGCTGAGGACCTTCTGCATTGGGTTCTTTCGAGAGGTTACTCGGGACATCATCTGCATCTACAAATATTGACTCGCTCTCTGAGTCATCTGTCTTGTGCATGTCCTTGTACATCACCTTCTCGTTGAATATCACATCTCTGCTCCTGATCACTTTCTTGTTTTCGTTGTTCCAAATACGATAGCCGAACTCATCTTCACCATAGCCGATGAAAGTGCATTTCTTTGACTTGTGATCAAGCTTATTCCTGCCTTGATCACTAATATGCACGTAAACTACACAACCGAAAACTTTAAGATGTGAGAGTTTTACCTCATTTCCGCATCATGCCTCCTCTGATATTCTGTGCTCCAATGGAACCGATGGACCTCGGTTGATCAAGTAAGCTGCTGTGTTGACCGCTTCTGCCCAGAACTGCTTCAGTAGGCCTGACTGTACCCGAATGCTTCTGGCTCTCTCTGTCAACGTTCGATTTATCCGCTCAGCTACACCATTTTGCTGAGGCGTGCCGGGCACGGTTCTCTCCATTCTGATCCCGTGCTCATAGCAGAACTTCTTGAATCCGGTGTCTTCATACTCACCATCATTGTCGGTTCTGAGCTTCTTTATTCTCAGACCGGTCTCATTCTCGACCATGACTTTCCATCTCCTGAAAGCCTCAAATACTTCTGACTTATGCTTCAGAAAGTAGACCCATATTTTTCAAGAGTGATCATCAATGAAAGTCATAAAGTAGTGTTTCCCACCAATGGACGCGGTGATGGTTGGTCCCCAAACATCTGAGTGAACGAGCTCTAGCTTCTCTTTCCTGGGGGTTCTGCCACTTGTCTGAAAGCTCACTCTCTTCTGCTTTTCAAGTATGCATTCTTTACACATATCCATCTCCACTGACTGCAGTCCTGGGAGTTTTCCCTTTGTGTGCATGATCTTCATCCCCTTCTCACTCATATGACCGAGTCTCTGGTGCCACAGCTTTGAAGTCTCATTGCCTGCTGCAACTGAGATCAAACAACATGCACCTGCTGTCATATAAAGGTACCAGTCTTCTTGTCTCGGGCAATCGTCATTGCGCCCTTTGAGATCTTCCAATCATCTTCATGGAAGGTCGTAGTGTATCCTTCGTCAGCCAGCTGGCCTACGAATATTAAATTCTTTCTCAGGTCGGGAATATGCCTGACATCCTTCAGCTCCCATACTGACCTGTTCAACTTAATTTTCACTACACCTTTGCCCACAATAGCACACGGTTGATCATCACCAAGGTATACATATCCAAGATTTTCGGGAACATACTTCTCGAAGAATTCTTTCTGAGAAGTAGCATGGAACGACGTTTCTGAATCTAACACCCAAGATTCCTCCTTGCTCTCCAAAGAACATATCAATCCGTCGTCTCCTCCTGAGGTGGAAGTGACATTCACCTCTGCCTTCGCTTCCTTCTCCTTCTGTGCACTCTTGCACTGATTCTTGTAGTGCCCGGTCTTTTCATAATTCCAACACTCGATAGCCTTCGAGCTGTTGTTTGGATTTCTTGACTTGGACCTCCTGTCCTTTGATCTACCTCTATAGTTTGATTTGCCTCGTCCGTTCCCTCTGGTTGAATTTCTACCTCTTAACTCTGTATGCAATACTGAAGAGGTTGTAGTTTCACCCGACACTCTCCGTCGGATCTCCTCACTGAGAACCAGATCACAAACATCGTCGAACTTCAACTTGTTTCCCGACGAGCTACTCACTGCCGTGACTGTAGCGTTCTAACTCTCTGGGAGGGAAGACAACAGTATCAACGCCCGAACTTCCTCATCAAACTAAATTTCAACTGAACTCAATTGGGTTATGACCGTGTTGAGTTTATTGAGGTGTTATGCTACTGACGCGCCTTCCGCCATTCTCAGATTGAATAACCGCCGCATCAAATGAACTTTGTTCGCGGCTGATGGCTTCTCATACATGTTTGAGAGTGCTGTCATAAGACCCGCCGTGATCTTCTCCTTCGCTATGTTGAACGTAACATTGTGAGTCAACGTCAATCTGATAACTCCGAGGGCTTGTCTGTCTAGAAGGCTTCACTCATCTGCCTTCATAGAATCCGGCTTCTTCCCCGATAGTGGTTGATACAGATTTTTCTGATACAGATAATCCTCTATCTGTATTTTTCAGAATCCGAAATCTGTTCCATCAAACTTCTCAAGTCCTATTTTTCCTTCATCTGCGGTCATGGCTCCCACTTGAATCTGACTCCCTCTAGATCGTTTCACGCTCTGATACCACTTGTTGGTAATACTACCCGTCGGGGTTACGCAAAACCCCTCAAACAACAGAAACGCGGAATAGAGAAAAGTACACCAAGTTTAACGAGGTTCGGCAACTGCCTACGTCCTCGGGAGCCACACAGAAAATTTCTTATTAATCTAACAAGAAATTACAATTCAAGAGCGAATCTCAAACTTGAGATTCCTCAATAAATACAATCTTTCACTGTAGCTACAGTGAAGATTCCTCTCTCTTAAATAACATCCCCTCTTAATCCTCTCTTCAAATCTATCACAATAATTCCTCCCCTTAGATCCTTCCCAATCACGTGAGCACAGAAAAGAAAGGAGAGAGGGAGCGATCGCTGGAGAGGAGAAAGGGAGAGAGAGCCGTCGCTGGAGTTGAGATCGCGAGAAGAAAAAACGCCCAAAGGGGGCTAGGGTTTCGGGTTCCCTTTTATAAGGGAACACAATGACCGACTTCGCCAGCAAGGAGTCGCTCGAGCTCGCCAACAGATCTCGCCATCAAGCTCGCCAGATCCTGACCTTGAGCTCGCCTCGCCTGCAGCCCCCCTTTCGAGCTCGTCGCCACGAGCTCGCCAGATCTCGCTCGCCTGGACCGCGTCGCTCGAGAGTTCGCCTGTCGCCCCGCTCGCCTGCAAGGTTTGGTCGACACCCCAATTCTAACACCAGAAAACTTAAATACTAGGACTCACAGGCTGTATAAATGAAGTCATCCATTGTTTTTTTGTGTGTGCGCGCGCACGCGTGGGCGTATGTGTGTTTGCGATAATATTGAAATCTTCTCCATCATAAATTTATATAATGCATATTCTCTATTATTGTTAAATTATGATAATGGGCACTGAAATCACTTTGAGCATGGGCATTTGACACTTCTGTCGCCCGCATCCATGAAGTTTTCATATTTTGTGACTCAAATTTTTATTGTCATACATTCCTGTAGCTTTACAATAACTTGTATGCCTATAAATAGTGCAGAACCATGAGTTAACTGATGTAAGCTGACGTATGCGTTGCTATGACATTTAATCATGGGAGTTTCTTATCTCTTTATTCTCCTACAACAATATTAGCGCAATCCTTTGTCCCAAATCTTGGGATTCAGCTACATGATTTCCTTTCGCCATTTAGCTCTGCAAACATCTCCTGTTAAATTAACAGTGGAGTTGTTGATTTTTTTTACGGTTCAGTATTTTTGAATGTTTACAGAATTGTGATCCTCTGTGTTTATGGTCAATTGTCTTCTGTTATCTGTATTTTGCTGTTCATGTATAATTTCTCTCTTTGTATCTCGTATGCATCATCTGCAAAGTATTTCTGGGTCGTTTATGCCTCGGAGGTGGGCTTCAAGTAAACATCATCCATTGCTGTGATATTTCTTGTAATCCAAACCATATAAAACATCTTTTTTTTGTTTATATTATTAAATTTGATGCCTAATCAATTTTGTAATTTAAAAACAATTTTCAGTAGATGATTCTGCCATTGTAACTGATGAGGACAAGAAATGCAATATATGATTAGTTAAATTTTTCTTAATTTTAAATTTTGAATTTTGAATTGCAATTTAAATTTCGTAGTTTGGATTTGAATTTCGAATTAGGTTGAAATTTGGAAGTTAATAATTGTGAGAGATTTGAGGGATTTGATTTTATGAGAGATTTGATTATGTAAGATTTGCAAATCTGTAATTTTTCTCTCTTTATAAACCCTCCTGTAATCATTGGATGAAAAAGGAATGGAATGAAATAAAATTGTATTAGCTAAATCTTTGGTGTGAAACCAATAGGTGTGAAACCCTAGCTGATAATTTTGTTTCTCTCCTCTTCTATTTTCCAGCCGCCAGAAAGTGAAAAAAAAATTCAAAATAAACACTGTTCATCATCTTCAACCCCATCTCTCATCTCCACTCACAAAACCCAGTTCTCCTGGCAGCCGCGCCCCAGCTGCCAACTCCCCTCCTCCCTGACCTCCATCGCCACCAAACCCCACCTCCGATTCCTCTTCCTCCAGCAACCGCCCAAGTACCCGAACCCCTGACCCACTCCATCTCCGAGCGCCTCCGACGCCGCCCTAGCCTCCTCACCTCCTGTCCAAGCCTCGAGTTCTCTGGCAAGCCGCCACCTGTTCACAACGGAGAGCGCCGCTATCCTCATCCTCGAGCAGCCACCGTCCACCTCTCCTCAGATCGAAATCGCAACGAGGCTTCTTTTTTTTCCTGAGATCGAAGAAGAAGAGAGATCAGAATATATTGATGGGTTTCTTGTTAAATTGGGCTGTGGGCTCCACTGTAGTCAATGGGCCTTTAGATTCGATTAATTTCGGAAGCAAATAATCAATACAGCAAGTGGATAATCTTAGTGATCGAAAGAAGGTTTCGTTTTTCTCTCGCTCAGTAATTTTCTGTTAATTTTAATTTATTAGTTAATTACATAAGTAGTACATCTCTAAATTCTTATCATATATTCGCTGCTTATATTATATCTGTGAGTTGAGAGAACTGAATCTGTGACTGTTGAAAATTTGATATTGATCTTAGAACTTGCGAAAATGATAATTGATATTGCGAATAAATTATTCGAGATTGGGCTTGTTTATGGTTATCATTGCAAATCTTGTTAAAATCCATCGGTCACCTTAACATTATTCGAGATTGGGCTTGTTTATGGTTATCATTGCAAATCTTGTTAAAATCCATCGGTCACCTTAACTGTTTTAAATTAATTTCCTTGTTTATGGTTATCATTGCAAATCTTGTTAAAATCCATCGGTCACCTTAACTGTTTTAAATTAATTTCCTACCGAAGATCATGAATTTTGGCGAAACGGTGCGTTGTTTAAATTAAATCGCTGATTCTGATAGACCCTCCCTCGTTTCGCATCAGTAACATTTTGACTTTTTTCCAGCTTGTTAGTTTTAAATGAATCCTCATTGTGCCAATATTTGTAGTCACTTATTGACTTGTTTCGTTAGTCTGTTTTATGAGCTGTGAACATAAAAATTCTAACTTAAATAGTAAGTTTCTGCCAATTGTATTTCGGCAGTTGTTCTCATTTTTCATTGGTCTGATTCACGTATATATTTAAAAATTGATGTACTTGAAAAAGATATTTTTATTGTTTGATGGATACAACACACTTTGCACACAGTGAAGCAAATACTTGTGTCCATCTTTGCAGCTCACTAAAACCTTTTCTGTGATGTAACATAGTTGTTGTCAATACAACAGTCCAACTTTCACTGTACTACTGAAATACACAGTGCATGTGAGTGTCGGAATATTGAATGCAGATATGACCATATATCACTGAGTTTTTGTTGATTCTGCATAATGTTCTGCTCACAACTTTTAAGTTTCAGATTTTTATTATGCATACCAATGGTGGTTTTCTTGTTTACAGGGTGGACACGGTCTCCATGAAACGCTGAATACTCATGCTAAAAAATTTGTTGGAATTCTAAATGGAATTGATACAGATGCGTGGAATCCTTCTACTGATGATTTTCTTAGGTTCCAGTATAATGCTGATGATCTCAAGGGTAAAGCAGACAATAAAGATTCTTTAAGAAAGCTACTTAAGCTGTCTTCTTCTGAACCTTCCCAACCAATGGTAAATTTATTTGTTGTCAATTAATTGCTGAATATTTGAATTGGGGCTTTTATTAAGACGACTATTTTGCTTCTACTTTATGGATAATTGCATAGAATTGTCATATACACTCTCGAGTATAAACATGCTGCATTCTTCAGTTGCATTTTTGTTTAAACGTCAGAAGCTCTTTACAATACCAGTTTATACGACTATTGAATCTTGATGCTCATGACTGAGAGGAACGAAGATGACTGGAACAGAAAGAAGTATGAATCATAAGACCTTTTGTCCGATGACGTCTAGGTAGCACAGACCCAGATATGGACACGGGACAAGGCAAAGTAGTAAAATGTAGGATACGGGGACACGGTATATAATACACACACATGATGAAATATTGAACGAAGATACCAATAACATTTGTATGTTTCTTTCTATTATCTATAACAATTAAGAATCAAGTTAAATTAAACCAAGAATAAGTTTAACAAAAAGTTTAGCTTTGACTACATGGGATAATACAAGGGGTGTTTTTAAAATGATATTTAAGTAATGGGTTTTAGTAGTTAGGTTAAAAAATAATTGGTTTTGAACCTGATATTACTAGAGAAACTAGTTTAGGGTACAAATAATGGGAAAATTGGGTTTTTCTTTGAACCACAAGTGTCCATGGAGTGTCCGCAGAGAGTCAGTGTCGGACACAGACACAACACCCAAAACAAATTGTCCGTGTTACCTAGGATGAGGTGTTTAGTTGGATTAATACTGTTTGGTAACAACTAATATCTGCAGGTCGGTTTACGAGAGTGTTGGTGACGGGAACTGCTGTGGGCTAGGGTTAGGGGAAGAGAAGAGAGAATTTTGGGACATATCTGGAAAGAGGATAAATGTGGGGGTTTGTTTGCTAATAAACCTTATTAAAAAGGACAAAGAGATTTGTTTTGGGTTTAGGGGTATTTTCGTCTTTTGATCTCACGTGCCATGCACGTGACTAGTTGAAGTTAACAATGTTAGATTAGGGGGTTTAAGTGGGAAAGTTCATGGGAGTTTAGTGGAATTTATAATGTTCATGGTAGTTTACTGCAAAACCCCTCAAAGGCCAAGCATGTATTATGAAATTAACCCTCTGTTGACATATTAATAATATGAAGGGGGCTATTTGTAAGTTTGTGTTTGTAAGGGCCTATATAAGCCCAAGAGATTTCAGTAATAAGATTAGGTTTTTAATTCAACATGGTATCAGAGCCTAGCCGCTGCCAACCCTAACCCTAACCCTAACCTGCCACCCCATACCCCGCGCACGCATCGCTACTGCCTTAGCCGATGATGTGTAGCTTATTAGATTCCCTCAACATATCAGTCATAGAACTAATGAGAGGATGTGTAGCTTGTTAGATTCTCTCGACATTTCAGTCCTAGAACTGATGAGAGGAAGAGTGTATATCTCACGGTATTGAGATATATCACTTTTGATTCTTATGTTCTTTGAGAAACAAAAATTTAGTTGAGATCTTACTCTTGTTGTACAGCAGAAGTATTGTCGAAATTTTTACTGCGCACAACAAGGGTTCAAAGAGAAGAACAGGTGTTTGATCTAGAGCCTGATCGATGGAGGATATCATCAAGAAGTTGAACCCCGCGGAGCTGTCAACTTTGATGCAGTTGATGAAGTTGTCGACTGGTGAGAGCGCGACAAGGCCACCGGTGAAGTTGAAACTTTCGCCCATCGATCTGAAGCTTGATAGACCGGCTACTTACCTGAGTTGGTTACGGAATGTGAGATACACCATTGCAAGGAGGAACCTGGAGGGGTACTTGACAGGAGAGAAGACACAGTCGGCTGAGGGCTCGGCGGGAAGAGATGAGTGGAAGTTCACTCATATATTGGTGTACATCTGGCTCCTCAACTCCTTGGTCCAGTCGATCGCCGTTACAGTGGATGACATTGATAAGGTGAAGGATGTCTGGGAGAAGTTGAGGAGGACCTATGATGGGGTGGGGAATAACCTGAGGGTGTTCCAGATCAAGGGAGAGATCGACATCACAGTCCAGGGAGAGGACTGTACAGGAGTATGCCACAGAGCTAGAGCGTCTGTGGCTAGATTATGATCACTTCTCACCTCGGGCGAGCTGCAAGGACCCGGAGTGTAAAGAGCGAGAGGTCTTTTTACAGGAGAGGACTATGGTGTTTCTCAAGGGGCTGGCATCAGAGTTTGCTCAGAGGATTGCATTGCTGCTAGTTCAGCCGAAGATTCCTACACTTGAGGAGGCAGTCTCGGTCATGATCCAGGAGGAGACTCGCATTAGGCTGCAGGCGAGGACAAGTGGACTTCCTGTGGTGAAGTCAGCACTAGCAGCCTCTAGCAACACTGGATCCAAGGGGGAGACTCGACAGTGCTACAACTGCGGTGAAGTGGATCATCTAAGACATGCTTGCACCAAGCCACTCAAGGAAGGAGATTCGGGTGGACGTGGACAGTTCAGAGGTCTTGGTCGTGGCCGTAAGGATCGACGAGATGGAAGAGGAGCAGGCAACCGAACAAATCTGATGGTAGCAGAGGAAGAAGAAGCAGCTGAGGTGGTCTTTACTGAGGAGGATCATGCGCTCCTGTAGATACTCAGGAGGAAGCAGAGAGTAGCAGGAGATGGAGACATGAGGAGTGGGACTGAGGAGGCATCCACTTCGTTCTTCGTCAGAGGCAACACTGCTACTTATGCTCATCCGACCAAAGGTACTGATGACATACATGCTCTTATTTCTATGTCTCCCGATAGATCATCAGAATGGATAGTCGGCTCCGGTGTGTCTCGACATGTGACAGGTAATACTAGTGAGTTCTCATTATATACTCACCTAGCATCGGCTGATAGTATCCAAACAGCTGATGGTACATTTCAGCCAGTGGTTGGTAAGGGTACAGTCAATTGTACAGGTTCTGTAACTTTGTCCAATGTTTTACATGCTTCTTTCTTTCCAGACAATCTTTTATCCATTAGTGCTATCATACTCTAACTAAAATGTATTGTTTCTTTTGACATTCCCAAAATGATCTTCCAGGAAAAGGGGACATGACGGAGACTTGGGACTGGCACATGAAGTAGTGGACTGTGGTATCTGGATCGTGAAGAGCTGGATTCAGCGTTGGTGTCAATGGTAGAGAGAGCAGGAGTAGGATCTGAGATGAGTGTTGAGAGTGTGTTGATGCTTCATCATCAGCGCTTGGGACACTCATCTTTTAGTGTTTTAAGTAGGTTGTATCCATCTTTATTTGAGAAAGTAAATAAACAGAAACTTGTGTGCGATGCATGTGAGTTTGGAAAGCTTGCTAGAAGCTCTTATGTTAGTTCTGGTCATAGGAGTTCTCATGCATTTGACCTAATACATTCAGATATTTGGGGGTCTTGTTCCACAAGTTCTATGAATGGATACAAGTATTTTGTTACCTTCATTGATTGCTTCTCTATGAATGGATACAAGTATTTTGTTACCTTCATTGATTGCTTCTCTCGCGTTACTTGGTTATACTTGATGAAAAATAAGAGATTGATTGCTTCTCTCGCGTTACTTGGTTATACTTGATGAAAAATAAGAGTGAAGTGTTTGGTTGCTTCTAAAACTTTCATATGTATGTTCAGACTTAATACAGAGCAGTGGTGAAAGTATTAAGGTCTGATAATGGGACATAGTATACCAACAAAGCGCTTGGGGAATACTTGTCAGATCAGGAAATACAACACCAGACTACATGTTCATACACACCAGCTCAGAATGGGGTAGCGAAAAGGAAGAACAGACATCTTTTAGAGGTTGCTAAAAGCATGATGATCTTCATGAATGTCCCAGAAACATTATAGGGGCAAGCAGTGTTGACCGCAGCTCAGCTGATCAACAGATTGCCCTCGAGAGTGTTGGATTGGAAGTCTCCGTGTGAGACGTTGAAGGGAGATAATGGTGGGATGTTTCCACTAAAGGTGTTTGGCTGTATGTGTTTTGTGAATGACAACAAGCTATCCGTCGGGAAGCTTGCCCCTAGAACGGTGAAGTGTATCTTTGTGGGATATTTTGCTACTCAGAAGGGATATGTTTGCTGGAGCCCGGTGAAAAAGAGGTTGTTTGTGAGCATGGATGTGTACTTTCGAGAACTCGAGTCATATTACACCCGGGAGGTAACTTTATCTGTTGGTAATTCGTCCGATACTAAAAGTATTGTAGGCTGTCTAAAAATCACAATAGATAGCTTATCCTCCATCAAACACCGATGATGGAAGTTACAATCTGACGACTTCCAGAAGGCTACAATTTAAAGACTTTCACGTAGATCGCTGAGGGTTACAATCTGACGACCTTCACGACAACCGATGAGAGCTCTAGTTCAACAGCATTCGCAATCAACATCGGGAGTTACAATCTGACGACTCTCATATTCTCAAGGAGCCAAGACGAAGATTACAAGACAATGATCTTTGCAACGCTATGACAAAAGAGATTACTTTGTGATAATCTCTTCAAGACAAGACGCGGAGGTCCTCCCCGTGTGACAACATCAAAACGCCAGGGTCGAACCCGCGTTACAACATCAAAACGCCAGGGTCGAACCCGCGTTACAACATCAAAACGCCAGGGTCGAACCCGCGTTACAACATCAAAACGCTGGAGTCGGACCCGCGTTACAACAAGCGAAACGTGAGCGACCCTCGCGTTCTTAGGGGTCCAGCCAACACCGACCCCCGCGTTTCTAAGCTACAACAAACCAAAACGCGAGCGACCCTCGCGTTCATCAATGTTCAGCCAACACCCAACTTCGCGTCTCAATTCTAAGAGGCGAAGTTGGGTTCTGAACGCCAGATTGGGCGTTTGACTTGTTCAAACACAAGCCAAACGGCCTCAAAACCGTTATCCCACGTTCTGAGGGATTTCTGCCCCACTATGGAGAGAATTAAGGGGGCGGTTACACCCCTTAATTTCCTATAAATATGGGTAAACTCAACTGAGTTAAAGGTTCGATTTTTATTGGCTTGAATCGACCATTGAAGGCTGGCAATTTCGGATCTGAGAATTGGCAGCAAAGGTTTTGGAGGAGATCGGCCTTGATCCTTCAGCAACATTCGGCAACAAGGAGATCTCGAAAGATCCTGGAGCAACAGCTTTTATCCTTGGCCTATAAACCGAACTTTCGGTTAGATCAACTCTTTTCAAGAGTTCAAACTCGTTCAGAGTTATCAACTCATCAAGAGTTTCAAACTTGCCACGCAAGTTCTCCACAGCGTCAAATCGTGAGGAGAAGACATCGTTCCAGTGAAGCAAAACATCGGATCGTCAACGGAGAGCAAACTCGACGCAAGCACTCGAGGGAGACACTCCATCGCCACCGTGAAGAACCTAGTTTTAAACAAAGGAGAGAATCAAATTCGTTCTCTTCTCTTTTGTAATCAAGTTGTAATCAACAAAGGAGAGAATCAAATTCGTTCTCTTCTCTTTTGTAATCAAGTTGTAATCGAGATCAAAGGAATCAAAGTCAAATTTTCTTTATCTCTTCTTTGCAGAGGCGAGAGGGGGAGAATGGTGAGAGGCAGGTGAACAATATGGAGAATAATATCGAGAAATCAATTTCTCTATCGATTCCTTGAGAGGGAGAATTGGTTGAGGAGGAGCAGGAGAATGAAGAAGAAGAAGAGAAGGAGATAAGAGGTGTTAGGCTCACGGTTCAGGGGGAGCTACTTACCTATAGTAGGAAGGGGAAGCAGATTGCAGGAACAGTACCTACAGTGTCACTGGTGCCAAGTCCATTGCCAATGCCTGCCTCGACTCTTGAGACACCCACACGACCACCAGATTCCTCCCAAGGTGATATCATTCCTCTCCTTACTCCTCTCACACCAATATCAGTACAGAGGACTACTCGCAGCAATGCGGGAAATCCTCTCGATAGATATGGTTGAGATCTTGCTCAGTTTGTATCATATTCTAACATTTCTACTGCACATTGAGCATTCATTGCATCATTGGACTCTGTTATTTTACCTAACAATTGACAGGTTGCTAAGGACCCAAAATAAAAAACGGCTATGCACGAGGAACTAAGGGCTCTTGATAAGAACCGCACTTGGGAGTTAGTAAAACTACAAGAAGGGAAGAGAGCAGTTGGATGCAAGTGGGTCTTCACTGTGAAGCAGAATCCAGATGGATAGGTTGAGCGCTATAAGGCTCGTCTGGTGGCAAAAGGGTATAGTCAGACATATGGCATCGACTATGATGAGACTTTTGCACCGGTGACGAAGATGAGCACTATTCGGATCTTGATCTCTCTGACAGTAAATGGTGTATGAAAGCTACAACAACTAGATGTGAAGAATGTATTTTTTTCATGCAGATCTGGTGGAAGAGGTATACATGGAGATACCATCAGGATTCGACACAGATCAGATAGTGGGCAAGGTCTGTAGATTGAAGAAGTCTCTATGGGCTGAAGCAGTCTCTTCGTGCTTGGTTCGACAGATTCAGGAGGACTATGATAGATATGGGGTACCAACAGATTAACGCCGATCATACCGTGTTCTTTCGACGGAGTGGAGACCACATTACCATGCTTGCGGTATATGTGGATGATATGATTATTACAAGGGATGATGAGAAGAAGATTGTCCAACTCAAAGTGAGACTGGGTAAGGAATTCGAGGTGAAAGATCTTGGCTTGCTTCGATACTTTTTTGGAATAGAGATAGCTCGAGGAGCGGAGGGGATTGTCCTATCCCAAAGGAAGTATGCACTGGATCTTCTCAAAGAAACAGGGATGTTAGGGTGCAAACCTGCAACTACACCGATCGACTAAAAGTTTAAACTGGATGCCGAGGTTGGAGAACCAGTTGATCGTGACAGATACCAGAGACTGGTAGGCAGGTTGATATATTTGAGTCACACACGTCCCGATATCTCTTTTGTAGTGAGTGTGGTGAGTCGCTACATGCATGATCCGGGGAAGGATCATATGGACGCAGTGTACCAGATTCTGAGGTATTTAAAGAGTGCCCCCGAAAAAGGGTTGATATTCAGGACGAATGAACACGTGAGCATTGAGGGTTACTGCGACTCTGATTGGGCTAGCTATGCTGATGACAGGAGGTCCATCTCAGGATACTGCATCTTTATAGGAGGCAATTTGGTCTCGTGGAAGAGCAAGAAGCAGTCAGTGATAGCGAGATCGACAGCTGAGACGAAGTATAGAGCTATGGCCTTGGGAGTTGCGGAGTTGCTGTGGCTGAAGAGTATGCTGGTGGAGCTGAAGTTGGATCAAGGAACCAAGATGAAGCTGTGGTGTGACAATAAGTCAGCCATTAGTATTGCCAACAACCCAGTGCTGCATGATAGAATCAAACACATTGAGATCGATAGGTTCTTCATCAAAGAGAAGTTGGACAGTGAACTACTAGAGTTAAGTCATATTCCAACTAAGGATCAGACAGCAGACTGTCTGACTAAGGGACTTAGCTCGATAGATATGATTAGAGGATGTGACAAGATGTGCTTAGTGGATATCTTTCGCCCATCTTGAGGAGGAGGATTGACATATTAATAATATGAAAGGGGTTATTTGTAAGTTTGTGTTTGTAAGGGCCTATATAAGCCTAAGAGATTTCAGTAATAAGATTAGGTTTTCAATTCAACACCCTCCCTCTCAAAAAAAAATCCGGAGGTGCTGTTGTACGGAGTACATTTAAAAGGAGTACTTTTCAGAATCTTTTCTTGGTGAGTATTATAATGGGGCATTACCTAATATTTTAATTGATTAATGCCTCTGGCTGAGATCTATCTTTGATCCCATATAGAATAGACTAGTTCCTCTCACATTACTCAATATAAGCATTGTGTATTTGTTATTTAATCTCTTTCCATGTTCAGAGGATGCACATAGATGCTAATTTAGTGGAATTTATAAAGGTCATGATAGTTTAGTGCAAAATCCCTCAAAAGTTCAGGCATTTTTTGTGGGAATTAACCCTCTAAAAACATATGGATCTGCTGTTGTATAGAGTACCAAAAGGTTATTTTGAAATGTATGGATACTTTTGAGATCTTTTCTTAGTGAATATTATGGGGGGCATTACCCAATATAAGCACTTTTTAATAAACAAATGCCTCTGGTTGAAATGTATTATTTGGTACCACATAAAATAGATTAATTTCTTGCACATTACTTATGTAAGCACAGTGTATTTAATCTATTTCCATGTCCAAAGGAGGCATAACAACTGTAATTTCTCCACATTCCTAGGAGCATGTATTTGGTGTGCAGATATGGAAAATTGAAACAAAATCAAAACGAAATTTCAAAACGTATAACCCTTGTAACAAAGCACAATTATGAATTAAAAATTGTACTAGTAAGTATTTAGAACATTTAAGTGCTTCTATATAAAATAGGTACACATTAGATATGGGTCGTGATTATGTTATAATTTTTGTACTCTCAAATCATAGCTAGCACTCCTTGGGGGAGTTGTCTTGATAAAAATTCCTTAGCATAATGCTCGAGCGTCAATAGTAGAGTGGCAATTTATGCTAAGAGAATCCACGTGTCATTGATGTCAATAACATCAACAAAATGGTATGGCCTCCTGGTAAGTCCATGGATGGGTGTTGCACATATGTTATCTGAGCACTGTTGGATTTCTACCTAAAGTTTTAAAAATCGATTATCGGGGATTTATCAGACGGTCAAAATTCATATCGGATAGCAGATATCGGGGATATATCAAGGATAAGTAGTATTTATCGGGGTGACAATACCGGATAGTGGTATACATAATATAATATTCTTAAATATAATCTAATCATACTTAATAAAATGTAAACATACCAGAATATAAATAATTATGTTTAGAATCACTAACCCAATGGTAGAAACTCGGGTTGAGTCGGGTTTAAAGTGCATTGAATAGGTGTCTATTGCTACAAATAAAAACTCAAACCAAAGGCTGATAATTCCGATTTTTTGGCTGATACTCACTTTATCGCCGCATTATCGACGATAAGCATCCAAAAACGATAATCGATTTAGAATCGAACTTATCGTAGCAGAAGGCCCCCAAAACCGATAAATTGCCGATAATATCGGCTTATCGGCCGATATTTAAAACATTGCTTCTACCTGGCAATTCAGTTTCAGATTGAAGGTCCACTATAGGTCAGGGTCCTGTATATTCCATCTAAAGGATTTGATAGAATCTTGAAAGTCATTCTAGTCTTATGGGGGTGAGAAGCAGACAGTATGAGCAAGTGATGAAGCGACAATTGATTCTATGCTCCTACTACATCTCATCTTCCATGGTTAAATTGTCATTTTTGTTACCTTATGATCACTTATTCACCATGTTGATGTGATATTTAGGTTGAGGCAAATATTGTTCATGAAATCAAATTGGAATAGCTAAATGGGGAAGTGCATCTGGAGTACTATATGGCTATAGAATATGTAGCTTCAATTCAGTATATCTTCCTTCAATATTTTAAAATGTGGGTGCCTAGCCCTCCTAGGCGTCTGCCTAAGTCTAAGTGGTAACTAGGCCGCCCGTCTAGGTCTTGGGAGTGCCAAGGGGAGCATGTATTGCCTACCCAGACTGCGCCACTTAGGTATGGGTCATGATTTTCTCTAGGCTCCACATCCTCCAACCTCCTCTAAACTCCTTCGACCTCCACTAAATATGAACACCTCCTCCGACCTTCAGCAAAATCTCCCCCACCACCACTTAAATAAATAGAGAAATTCTACTAGTCAGGCGCCTAGCGCTTTCTACAACATTGACATTTATTATCAATTATTGTAACTAAAAAAAATAAAAAAGGGGGAAACTGAATGCCTAAACTCTAGCCTCTAGTTATGGTGCCTAGGCTGCCTAGTGCTTTCTGTAACCTTGGCTTTAATTGAGATTAGATCGAGGAATGTTGCTTGAGGTCCATGAAGACGTGTGCTGATTGTAGTTAGGGCATGGCCTGATGCAGGAAAAAGAGATACTAGTTTGCTGATAACCAGAGGCAATGACCTGTAACAAGCTAAATAGGAAAAAAACTGTTCATGTGTCAAACCCCATGGATATAGGCTTTAGTTAGATGGATGTATTCTTGAACAATGTTATTCTGTTATTCATCAAACTATCAACTTCCCTTAATAAGTTTCTCATAAGAAGTGTATGTAGAAAATATTTGTTGCTGTCTTCTCCTTCAAGAAAATCTACGTCAAAGTTGAGAAGGGCATATTTTCCGTGATGATCTATTTGCTGAATTTAGTTATCTGCATTTTGCAGTTTTTGTTTCTACTTGAGCACCGTGTAATAATTATCTGCATTTTGCAGTTCATGTTTCTACTTGAGCACTGTGTAATAATTTATACTATAAATGTAAACCTCGGTCACGAAGTCATTGGTCACTGTGGCTCTGCTTGCTTTTTCTGGTATAAACTGTCAATACATTCTAATTCTTCATGCAATAGGTTGGTTGCATCACAAGGCTGGTACCCCAGAAGGGTGTGCATCTAATTAGGCATGCAATATATCGAACATTGGAGCTGGGAGGACAATTTTTACTCCTAGGTTCAAGTCCAGTGCCACACATCCAGGTAATTCCCAGCTTTCTTCAGTGATTTTTGGCATTTATGTTTTATTAAATTCAGCGTGTTTTGGTTACCCCTCCTAAGCATTTTCTTTACTGTCACAGCTTAATGTAATGCTTCATTCTTTCTTTTTTTTCATTGTACTGAGTTTTCCTTGTGTCACTTCTTTGGGTGTTACAATATGGTTATTTATTTCCTCCTTTAGTAAATTTTATTCATGTTTTTGTACCTGTGAACTTGTGCCCAGTGCTCAATCATTTTGTTCTCTTGCTAAATGCTTTCTTAATGATGATCTTTTGTGCTGGTGTTGGATCCAAAGAAAATGTATGCATCATAACTTTTATATTTTATCACATTCTGTTCGGAATGGACATATATGCTATGGTACATACTTGTAGAGGTTAGTATGACACATCTCTATACTTAACTGCAGTTGATGTTAAAGGCGTAATATAGGACTTCTGTTGAGTTTAAATTTCATCCTTTTGATCGAGTAAATTGTACGGAACAGTTCCCTCCCCATCGTAGCAACCATAATACTAAACCCCAAACACAGGAAAAACCGAGAAGATAACAGATTCCCTAATAGTCAAAAGCCAATGAGGAGATACCTGGGGTTATCTCTAACTTTGGGGTACATAATCCTAATCTGAATAAACAAGTGCTTATGGTGCTTATGGTAAGGAACATCTAGTTAAGTAAGCTACATTTAGATGATAAGATTTTCTAGTTGCACCATACAGTATTGCTTATGGTGCTTATGGTCTGACTGATGCATTGCTTGTTCATCTCATGGTTGGACGAGAAGACAAACACGAGAGGGTGAGAAATGATATGATTGTAAAGCGCGTCTCTTATAATCTTGTACTTTTATCATTAGTGAAATCCCTGATACCTTGGCTGAACAATGTACAGTTATAATTACTGTATGTTTGGCAACCTTGGATTATAATCTGCTTGGCTTATAGTTCATAAATAGATTATAAGTCAAGTGGATCGTAAGCTAAAGTGTTTGGTAAATTTCGTGGATCATGAGCCACTTTCAATAGTAGAGTGTTTGACAAATAGATGGCTTATAAGCCATCATATTTGTCTAAAGGAACAAAAAAACATTTATTGGGGTTGGAGAGAGAGAAACGGGGCTTGGAATTTTATGAAATGGTGAGGGGTATGTTGATCTTTTTACTTGGGCAAAATTTGTGGCTTGTAAGTCAGCAAAAAATAAGATAGGGTACTCTAGCTTATTTACTCTAGCTTATTTATTTGGTGGCTCACAAGTCAAAATAAACTTGCCAAACATATCAAAGTGGCTTATAAGCCACAAAAATGGCTTATAAGCCACAAAAATGGCTTATAAGCCACAGTGACCACTAGCCAAACATGCTCTTAGTATGTGGACTGTGAACATCGTACTCTATCTTTGTTTTGCTAATACTATTGAATTGACAGATCTCTAAGGTCGTGTAAAGAAATAAAAAAACAGAACTCATTTCATTCTCATTATAAAATAATTTTGATCTCCAATCCTGAAAGTTGAGTTTCTCGTATTCAGGAGCAATATCCAAATATGTATGGTGGTGTAATGATTTAGGATCTGGTATTGCCATGTTAACCCGTCTTTTCTTTTAGGCTTTTACGGTCTAGCTGATCTGTTGTAGATCTTGCAGTTTGTACTATACAGTGTTAAAGCAGATGTATATTTCCATTTGCATTCTACAGTGTTGTTTATCTTTCCTGTTGCTGTGGTACTGAATGACATCATTCCAGTAATTGACATTTGAGTAACTCTATCTTATCACGCAGAGAGAATTTGAGGGCATTGCTAAACAATTTCAGAGCCATCCTGATGTCCGATTGTTGCTGAAGTATGATGAAGCTCTTTCGCACTCAATCTATGCAGCTTGTGATATGTTCATCGTTCCATCAATTTTTGAGCCATGCGGTCTTACTCAGGTATTTATCTCACTCTATTGCACTTTGGTGGGCAATGTGCTCATAACTGCAACTGTTTCTGCTAGTAGAGCATCATTCTTTTAGTTTATGTCCAGGTACAATTCCTGACCCTCATCCTAGAGAGTCCCCCATGTTTGTTCGTGTTAGCAATAGATGCTTGAACTTGCGACCTTCCTGTAACTTCTCAATGCAGCTGTCAACATTTCTCTTCAAACTCCTTTTACTTCACATATGTTGGTTTGAACAAAGTGCGTTACATTTTCCCTTCTTTCTTTCTTAAGGTAAAGATGGTGCAGGACCACCTGTTTCGTTAAATACAGAGTGATGAAAGGCACCACTAGAGATGAGCATAAGGGAAAGTTCCAAGTGACATAATGATGGGTCAATATGCTTGCTAATAACTTGCTGCCCACAAACAAAATTAGGCTGTAACATTTCATACATGGTCACCCATATTATGATCTAGTAATTCCTGATTTGAATAGAGAAAATGATGGGCGTTCGAACCTGAATCTGAATGCTAACAAGCAGTCTTCTCTGAATTGCTACAGATGATAGCTATGAGATATGGCGCTGTTCCCATTGTGAGAAGAACTGGTGGTTTGAATGACACGTGAGTAATCTATTTCCATTGTAATGTGTATTGGTACACATGCATAAGGTTTTTCTTCAATTACATTTATAAATTTGTCTTTCTACCTGAAGTGTTTTTGACGTTGATGATGATACAATTCCTTTCCAATACCGCAATGGCTTCACATTTTTGACACCGAATGAGGAGGTGAGTATCGTTTGTACAGCTTGTTTCCAATACTTGTAGCGAATTACTACAACAACTTTATTAATAGATATAATAATTTTAGTGATTATTTGTTTTGGTTTTCATTCTCTTGACATGCTTGTTCCAACTTTGTCTTGACTATTGCTGCACCAATTGAAGGTTATACAGTCTGATTTTCTTTCATCCTTCGCCATATTTAGGGATTAAATGGTGCAATGGAACGAGCATTCGACTGCTATAAGAACAGGTCTGAAATCTGGCAACAATTTGTCCAGAAGGTAATGAGAATAGATTTCAGTTGGGATTCTTCAGCTGAACAGTATGAAGAATTATATCAGAAGGCTGTAGCTAGAGCAAGGGCAGCTGCAACTCGTGTATAAATTGTTACATTTCTCTGCACCATACTAAGAATTCAACATAAGCAAATGTCTGCTTCTTACCGTTAAAGATGGGTTGCATCAGGACTGTAGCTACCGATTTTTGACGGATGGCTTCAGCTGAAATTTTCTTTGAGAGGTACAGATACTAGTTAGCTACTTTCTAGATAAGAATGTTAAAAAAGGAATTATAGATACAAATACTTGATTTTAGTAATGAAAGTTTCCATTCATTCATTTGTACAGAATATCCTCTACCTGTAAACAATAAAAAATAATCTCACTGTTGAAAGATGGATTACATTGTACAACGGTTATGTACAATTTCCGCATTTGTGTTTTCATTAAGTTGAAGGATCTTTATGCTTATGTTTGAATCAGAGTATGCAGTTGGGATTGTGCGTAGAGGTAAGATTTTAGTTTACCCAGCTAGAAGTAATTTTGCCATCTGTTGCCATTGAGCTCCGGGGAGGCTCGGCACAGAGTTGAATATGAGGCATGCATACTACCGAACTGTAACAAATCAAGAAATAAGAATAGATAATTTCATTGAGAAAACCAACATACATATACAACAGAGCATGTGCATCAGAGACGAAATCCGTATCGAAAGTAGAAGAAGCAGAGCAAGGCCACAATGAAAACAGACTCAACAAAGGAAAGCAGATAAAATATTATGCTCTCGAAAACCCGAACCCAGTAGGTATCAGAGCTCAAGTGCTGCTGCGTCCACTGCCTGCACTTGGCCGAACAATGTCGAATCCTGGACATACAATGTTGGCTCATCTCCGCGGCTGTCTTCTTCCTCTGCTTCCATTCCCTCTTCCTCTTCGATATCCATCGTTGTCCCTTGTGTCTCACGGTGCTCTCCCTTTGCTGCGCCCCTTCTCTTCTTCGTTCATCCATCGATCGATGCTTCCTGTCTGTGAAGCCACCAGGCTTTCTATACGTGCAAAATTTGGCGGACCCGGTTTTGGTCGTTGACTCTCCGCGCATTGGTATGGCGGAATTTTTCAAAAGTTGACAAATCGTCTGTTTCGTTTTGGACGGTACTCTCCAGACGTAAACGCGTCCGCACAAATTGTAGCATGTGACAGTGCGGTCTATGACTAGAATTCGGTTCAGAGTTTTTCTAGGAAGCTTCGTCGAAGCCAACAAGAGAAATATGTAAAAATATTTGAGAAATGATTTCAGTGGGTCTCATTCGTCATTCTGCTCTGAGCTAAACTGATCCAAGGTCCTATTCTGGAGCAGCAATGTCTGAATCCGACATATCGGGTGCATAATTTCTCAATTCTGAGAGTGTCCAGGAAGTTTCTAAATGAGAGGGGGAAATAATAATAATCTGTTATATAGATAGGGAGGAGACACCGATCAAATTCGATCTTGAATGCAGTAGTAATGTATATTGATTCTACTAATTTAGAATTAAAAGTGAGACACATATGTATAGGATATGGATACATATACACATGTATATAAATGAAATATTTAAATATGTTTTAGAATATCTGAATACATAATTGAAATTGTTTTGACCATTAGATTAATGTACATGTTAATGGACACTTGAGAATATATTATGTTATGGTGTTTTCAGTTGCCAAATTATGGCCCCTTGCCAACGACAGGCAAATACACCCCCCACCCCCCACCCCATTCAGTCAACTGGACACTTGGGACGGCCAGAGTTCCGACCTAGCCGACTCACCGAGTCGACATCTCGCTAAGTCGACTCGAATGACGTTACTTATCGGTCCTCTCATTAAAGACGACTCGCTGCAAGTCCACTCAATTAGCTAATTAGCCAGCATCTCGCTGGGTCGACTCGAAAGGCGGTACTTCTCGACACCTCTCGATACAAGCCAAAAGGCAACTCCGACCTCGAACCCCCCACTGACAGTGCGTCAACATCATATTAAATGCTTGACAGGCGCCATCATTTCTCCATCCCCAACATTATTTATGACCCATCGGACCATGCCGGCTTCGTATACCGCCTATTTCATCTCATTAATACTGAAGTGACCGCGCCCATTCTATGACCATTCCACGACCGACACCTGTAATGTCGACGCTAACTCAGCCGTCGGCTCAAACTCGGCCGAAAAAGACTAAAATACTTCTCGTGCATGGCTATAAGAGGAAAAACTATTCCCAATGTGAGGGTAAGCAATTTCTTTGCATCTTTCTCTGTTCTATAGCACTTAAGAATTGAGAAAGTTTATCTTTTTACTAATCAAGTGCATCACTAACTTGATCGTCAGAGGAACAACAGGAGAACCAGTCTCCGTCATCTTACAGATTGCTATTTGTGCAGGGAAGAACAGTTCAACTCAAAACCAGATATTCGGAGAAGTTAACGATCCCTAATCAACTCAGTTCATATTAGTTTACTTGTGTGATTATTAACATCAACATGTTATATTTAAACATTTATCGTCTCACATAACCATGAATCTTAACGCTTCTCCTCGTATCCGTTTTGTACCAATTTTTTCTTATTTATATTTGTGTCCATATTTGATTATGTATATGAGTATTCTCTATAAAGACATCCATATTTGTATTTGTAACCATAATTAATAAACACATACGATAAAAATTATATATGATTCGTCTCTGACCCGTCTACACCCTTATTAAGACTTATTTTCCACCGTCAATTGCATGGTTGATACATCACCAACAGTTGATGTTTGAGATCACACAGTCAATGAGAGCTTTCCGCTGATGGATACAGTTCAGATCTTCGCGCTGACGACGAAGAGGGAGAGAATGGGAGAGGGGGTCGACTCCTCCTCCGACTTTATGCCCAATTATTACACTGGAATTCCTAATTCTTCTGCATAAACAAGAAGAACGAACCCGTAAGAGGGCAGAGCTTATTTCCCCGTGGTACCTCCGACGGTCAAGTCAGCTGGTGGGCTTGAGTGGGGTATGAGGGAGAGTCTCGGGACCATTGAGGTCCTTGGGGGTACTCTTTTAGAGTTATTAGTTCTCTTTTCAGTAAAAGTATATCAAGAGGGAGAAATGATCCCCGGAATTTAATGAAGAAGAAGCCCCCTTTCTTACATTCTTTCCCGCCTTTTATAGTCCATCGCCTCTGAGATGCTGACCCTTGGCTCTAACTATGCATAGGAGGGCGGTTGTAGGGTGAGCAGATAGGCTGCAGAGTCACCCTCCGCTTTACAGATGTCGGCTGGCGACTGGGAGGGCAATCATTCGAGCATAGGAGAGATTGTCTCCATAAGATCCCGAATTTGACAGATGAGGCATTGCGGAAGATAGGTCGGCTGCTTAGTCATCCTCCGCTTTATAGATGTCGGCTGGTGACTGGGAGGGAAGTCATTCGAGCACATGAGAGAATATCTTAGTAATCTCTGGGAAGTGACTTGTGAGCAGAGTAAGCTGTCTACGCACGAGATTTGCCAGAGTTGAGATCTTTATGACCGATCAATAATGTAGCGTCGATTGACGTATATCTGAAGGGAGCTTAGTTGGATCTTATCCCCTCAGTAGAGACGGGTCGGTTTTTGAATCGTCCCTATGATTTGCCGACCAGACAGTCGAGCGAGCTTCAAGCCGAGTAGACTGCCGAGTAGATGGTCGAGTCGACTATTTGAGGAGTCGTCTCGGTCATGAGGTGGGTGGACTCTTAAGGAGTCGTCTCGATCATGAGTGGTCGACTGACCCCGCACTTCGTGTCCGCAAAGATGACTCGTTTGCTCGGCTGGTCGATAGATTTGTTTTTTGTTGGGCTTTGGGCCTCTAAGCTGGTTTGGACCATAGCTCTTTTGGGCCGATGAAGACATAGCTTCTTGATATTTTTGTCTGGTGAATTACCGTAACACCAATGAAACCATGAGGCTCCAATCAAAGCAAGAAAGCAATATAATTAATTAATAAGTATTGTGATTCAACTACACATGATAACTCATTAATTGGTGCGTTACTCGCAGCAAAAGTAGTTTTGACTCGAGTATTTAAACATGGTCACGATATCTGCACCACCTCCACTCGACATCAACAAGAAACGTACGACACGTGGTCCATTTCCATTGAGTGAAGTTGTATAGCCGTTGTAATTGACGTTTCTAATTCCTTCATTAAAGCCCAAGAGCCGTTCTTAAGTTCTTCCTCTAAATCCGACTTATAATTAATTAGGGGCTACAATTAGTCTCATTTCCAGTTTGATTGATTGATTGATAGCATTAGGCACAGTAGAGATAAATGGCGAGAAGGGCTGAAGCACTCACCTCTTTCCTACCCATTTCCTTCGTGATGATGTTGATGCTACTGATCCCTTTCACCTCAGGTTACCTCTTTTTCTTTTTCTTTTTCTTTTTCTTTTTTTAACATATTTGGATAAATTGCAATAGAAATCACGTGTAAGATTTTATGTTACTTGCCATCTTTTCTTTTTTCTTGTTCTAACATTTTTTTTTGGGGGGGGTCTTTTCTTTCGCATGAGGAAAGCTCAGGCCTGGTCCAAGAGCAGGTCAGTCTCAAACAATTCCCTTTTTTTGAGTTCAAGTGTTTATTGAAAAATATTGACAAATACCGTGACGTACACTCATGATGGAAGACTTAAAAGGATTGTAACTATAATTCTCGGTCTTTACCATGATTTTGAGATTATTGTTCTGGTAAAGATCGAGACTTCAACCCAACTCTAACCATATCGATCATAAGCGCATTCAAAAGATACCACTCTGTAAATTAAGTAGCTCAGATTTCGAGCCGTAAAAAAAAGTTGAGAGTATAATAAATCATAGTTTCGGATTTCTCCGAACCAAAATGACTAATATTCTACATGTCATTTGCTACAGAAAACTTGGTGTGTCGCAAAACCATCGTCCAGTCAGGCAACGCTGTGGGAGAACCTCAACTATGCATGCTCTCAGGTGGACTGCGGCATCATCAGAGAGGGCTGTGCTTGCTTTAAGCCAGATAATCTCATGTCTCACGCTTCGATCGCAATGAATCTCTACTACCAAGCTAATGGCAAAAACAGCTGGAACTGCTTCTTCAAGAACTCAGCACTCATCGCCACAACCGACCCGAGTAAGATCGTTTGGATCACGGTTGGATTAAATTAGTTTAGAGAAAATTAATGCTTGGAGCTAGACCTTCGTAATTAAGCTAACTGAAGTTGTTAATTACTGCAGGTTTTGGCGACTGCACTTACGCTCATAACGATTGAAAGGAGGCCGGGTTAATCGAGGTTAATTAGCAACGATCGAGTTGTAGCACCTGCACCAATAAGCTTAATTAGCAGCGAGTTGTAGTTGGAACATAATTTGGAGGAACAAGGGGAGATTGGTAGCATTCTCTTCATATTTGCAATTTTGGCCACATTTTTTCGTTATAATTATGAGCACCATGCATAAATAGTGTTTAATCTTCTAGAACATCGGTTACGCATTCTAATATTACGGCTTCGATAGGTACCTAGTTTCAAAAAGTAGGCGTAAGGCTGGGGGTTGTGGTTTGAACATATTTTGAAGTTTTGAAAACGTTTTTCGGTTATATTTTGAATTTATTTATAAACACGCGTGAGGTTTACACCTGACTCGTGGCTCGAATTGCACTTTCTATAATAAAAGATTAAATATTAATTAAATTGTCACACCCATGGGAACTCAAAGTTTTTGACAGTCCCCAAAGCACATTTTTTGAAAGGATATGCCTCCTTTTTGTTCCACGCATGAAAAATATTATTAAATTGTCACACCAACATTTTCTACTTTCATAACCAAATGTTAATCCCTATGGTTTGTAATTGATGGACTGATGGACATGATATAATAAACATAGGCGGCTCCTATGCCTGTTTTCAGTCTAAACTGGAAAAATAGCCAAAATGCTCACCCCAAACTTAAAACTGCCAGCTAAATTTCCACTAATTAAGAACCTAGCCAAGAAAGCAGCATTTTAATCATGCTTCTGTTGATATCAATTGCAATAGTAGGTAGAAAGAAATTGACAAAAAGGCCAAAAGTACTAATGTTTATTTGAATCACATGAGATTCTAAAATAAATAGAGAGGATGTACCTATACAGTGAAAGAGGAAGAAGCTTGGACATTGAATCTCTTACAACCCCATAACCAACAAAAACTGACCGTAATAATCTTACTTCCCCTTGGAAATACTTTAAACTTGTTAGCAAAGAGTAAAATGTCGCTCATCGCTTATCTTTCTAATGCACCTGATGCTTCTTCCTTGTTGTCGAGACCGACAGAACTCGAGCTCTCCTTTAAAGACTCAGTATCCAAGCTCGGTGCAGGGCTCCTTCTGTTTCTCCTTCGATTCTGACAAACAAAAACAATGTTCACTACAATTCTATGGAAAGTTAGTACCTATATCAGCAATGAGACGATAGTATAGGCCATAGGGGCCTATCCGCAATTAACCCTATTTTTATAAGGTTTAAGAGTTGACAACCTCACGAAATGGACTATCTTCAGCTTCGAGCATTCTGACAACTTGACCCATCTTAGGTCTCTTCTCAGAGTCGGGATCAACACATTTAAGAGCAACTATAAGGGTTCTTTTGAGAACTCGGGTTGAGGGTTTGGCCTCAAGTTCAGGATCCACCAATTCCTCGGTTCTCCTGTTTCCGACCATCAACTTAAACCATTCGACAAGATGCACCTAAGACAGAACCAGAATTAGACAATCTTGTCGATATAAGAATTAATGCAACTTTAGATAGTAGGAAAATCTAGGAGGGAAGTATAAAAATCAATTTGACTGATTTATGTCCAGTATAAAACAGTAATATGGAATCATTATATGAATAACGTTTCCATATAACTTGATTTTTATACACGCAAGGTCTCCATTGCTTATAATGTTTCTCCACTCCTTGCAATGTTTCCATATACCTTGATTTATATACATACACAAGGTCTCCGTTTTTTAAACTGTTTCTTATATATGCATAATCTCCATTTCTAAGCTGAGATGAAGTCATATAAATGAAAAGATTCACTGTAATTATATAGTTCTCAACTAAGCAGAATGAAAAACAAAATTGTGTTCATTTCACCAATAACTCCTGCATTCCCTTTTTGTCAACAAATTGAACCTAGCATTTGCGTAAAGCAAGAGCTCTGCTAGATACAATGAAAAAGAGGAAGCACTGCCTGTGAAATATATCTAATTTATTTACAATTTAGTAAATTACCTCATCTTGGGGCCTCTTGTAATCTACAGGATCCCTGCTTGTTATAGCTTCCAATAAAAGTACCCCAAAACTATACACATCACTCTTCTCATTTAATAATCCAGTATTTGCATATTCAGGGGCCACGTATCTGAAATCATGTAGGAATTATTTAGGATATGTTTCAAATATAAACTTCTAAGAACACAAAAAAAGATTGAAGGCGCATACCCAAATGTCCCCATCACTCGGGTTGCAACATGGCTTTTCCCCGAACCCAAGAGCTTCGCCAATCCAAAATCAGAAATCTTGCCGTTAAATTCATCATCAATTAAGATGTTGCTTGATTTAATATCTCGGTGCACTACTTTTGGCTCGATTGCTTCATGCAAATAGGCAAGTCTGCAATAAAATCATTTGATAAATCATTAATAAAAAAAATGATTCTTTTTTTTGACCCTATTTAGAAGTAGAAATGAAGACTTACGCCTTAGCAGTGCCTAAAATTATTTTCACGCGGGATTCCCAGCTAAGAACACCATGTTGACGCATACCTCCATGGAGCCATTGCTCTAAGTTCCCATTATTCACATACTCATATACGAGCATCCTAATAAAAATAAATAAATAGTATTGATTTAGTCCGTGACAAGGAACTTTCAAGTATGACAAGGCAACATCTGCGGTAGTCACTAACAATGAAAGGACTAGACAGAATTCAAACATCTAGTTAACTAAACTAGTAAGAAAATGTAATATGTCATTTATACTTCTCTGTTGCCCAAATTTATGACATCTGATAAAAGGAATGTAATAAGAGATTGTTGAAATTTAAGCAAATTTGGCTCCTACTTTATTTCTCACATACTGCTCTTTGTCTAGCAAGCCAACATTAATATGGAAGTGTATAGCAATAAGATGGCATGTTCTCCTGTTTTGTAGTTAACTAAGTACAGGAGAAAAATGAAATGACCTTTTCCAAGATCAGACTCACTATGACATTTACATGAATCTCATGGCAACTAAGAGGTATTATAATACAGTATCAAGACCCGATGTCGTATTTAAATCCTCAATTTCTAATTTTAACCTCACCTAGTGCATGAATTGCTTGAAATGTTTCCTTCGTAATGTCACATTCATAAAATATCCAAGATATTAAGTTGGTTGGATTCTGAGCTGTCAACTGTCTATTTTTAACCTCTCTGCTAGAGCTGACAACTGCTAGGGACATTTGTCTTGGAAACATATTTGAGATTATGGGAAACACCCAGCCCAAAAATTCACATAAAGTGGGAAATTAGCAAGTGCAGTAAATATGCTTTTCATAATACCAGCATATGAGATATAAGTATGAGATTTGTTGTAATAGTTTTAAACTTCAAGTAAAAGATAACAGTTTGCTTCATTATTTGGCTTCTCACGTTGGCCAAGCATCGATGACTCTTAGTTCTAAAAGAACCCATAAGCTATCTCTCTCAAGAAAAAAAGTATGTACAAATAAGGAAACAATAGAAAAAGCAAGTCAACTCTTCACCTGTGAATTCCTTCTATACAATAACCAAGAAGCCGAACAAGATTCTTATGCCGTACATGACCAATAGCCTCTACTTCCACTCTGAATTCCTTCTCCGCTTGCCCCCTGCAATATCAAGCAATTCCCAGCATAAGCATCAAAATTAATGAGTAAACTACCTGTACTATTGTCGAATTGTGGATATATCCCCTGCAGTTCTATTTTTTCAGATAGACCCCCCTGAGTGAAAGTTTATTGACTCTTTTACACCCACAGAAAGAGAAGATTGTTTTCTTGACAAATAGACCTAACGAGAAAAGGAGAGTTAAAAAATTCACCCAGGAGAGTCTATCTGCAACAATAGAACTATATTGGGTCTATGCAATTAATTCTAAAAATTTTTGAGAAATAATCAGCTAGTTAGGAAAACTTACATATTATTAAGCAATTTTTTCACAGCAACATCAGATCCATTGATCAACCGTCCCTTATAAACAACTCCATATCCACCCTCACCGATGATATTCTCCTTAGAAAAGCGATTAGTAGCATATTCAAGATCTCTGAGAGTGAACCAGTGGCCCCAACCGAGATGTGAATTATCAGGAAGACCAACTAATGGAGAATATGGCCTCTTTGTGGCTCCTAAGCTACTGTCAATATCCTGTGAATTTGAACTCCCAGCTCGCTCAAGATAGTAAACCGAGCTACACTGACTCAAGTTATCAGCATCACTTGATTTACTCATTGCGAGATGTGCTTGCCCCTTTCTAGAATCATTATCGCTAAAATTGTAACTCTGGGATAAGGTTTGGTCAGCAAATCTATCAACTGTGATTTCTTTTGATATTGTGGGGATGTGAAAGAGTGGGAATTTGTCATGGGTTTTCCTTGTTTTTCTCCGGCATGACACCCATATGGAGATTGCTGACAGGACGACCAAAATGAATGCAAATGTGCATACGCCGATTAGGACCCAGAGTTTAAGGCCGACGACTGGTGTTTTCTTGGATAACTCGGCTTTCAAATCTCTAGACATTTTGATTTCTGGCGTACAAAGAGAAAGTAGCATCAGATGTATGATTCAGAGTTTTACATTACACACTGCAAGTAAAATATAGATATTGTGAATTGAGTGCTCAGATAACCATGCAGATACTCCAAGTTGTCAATGTCATGGTGGTAAAAGAAATAAGACGGCACATCACCAGTCACTAAATGAAATACTGATAATTTATTCCAAAAGAGACTTGAGCATATCATGCAACTGACATTGCATTACAAATGTCAGGTTTCATAAGTCACTAATGGTTAAATATGTGTAGAGGTGAGAGAAATACAAGTCTCACAATCACTAATCAAGCTCAGAACTCCCTCTTAACACTTCACGATTTGTACCAAACTCTAATTGCCTCTTGATATAATGATGCACAAGTTGTCTGCTAAATTTCGAGTGAAAATAGTCCAGGTAATGCTTAATTCATATAGATTTCATAAAAGATCACATCCAGATTGGCTATTATGATTTTTCAAACGATGCTTTTTTTTATATATAGTAAAATTTACTGCAATTAAATCTCTGCTCATGGGACGCCAATGCAAACAACTATCCAAAAAAAATTAGAGAAATATAATCAGTAAAAGAAAGAGCTATGTAATCCTCCCCTTTCTAGGGAAAGGACTGAATTCTAAACATTTTACTGAAGATACAGAACATAAAAAGAATCAAATGGCATTTCTCATCAAGATAATACATCTCGCAGTTCCATGGATGACTCAAATTAACAATCAACCAGAATGATGAAAGTCAATTATTAAGGGTGAGGAAAATTCAATCGATCTCCACCAATCAAATTCAAAGCCACAATGTAAAGCTAAATACTCAATTCCTCTGAATAATCAAAATTAACTGGGAAAAATCAAAACTTTGGGGGAAAGATACCTCTTTGATGATTTCACCAAACAAAAAAAAAGACAAAAGAATCTCTGCTTGCCTCCTCTCTACAGAAAGAAACGGTTAAATCTCAAACACCCAAGATGTGAAACTGCACTGAGACTGATTTCCAACTGAGAAGTCCCAATGTTGATTAAAAAAAAGAACCCGAAACTGATCTTTTATTTCCTAATATCTGAGAGTTTGAAGAGGGAGAATTGAGTTACTCAGCAAGCTCTCTCTCTCTCTCTCGCCCTCTCTCTCTCTCTCTCTCTCTCTCTCTGTCTCTGTTGAGAGAGAGAACATTGAAAAAGAAGAAGCTTTGTTTTCAATGGAGGAAATCTTGAGATGAAGATAGAGAGAGAAAAAGAAGAAGGTGAGCAGTAAAGGAAAAGCAAAAGAGATGGTGCTGGCACTTGGAACTATTGCCATTAATAAGGGGGAAAAACCATTTATAAACAGAATCATATTTTATTTATTTTATTTTATTTTCCAAATAATAAGAAGGAAATAAATAATAATAAAGTGGCAGGATGAAAAAGATTGAAGGTCAACCCACAGACAGGGCAAGGCTCTCCAAAATTCCAAATCTCAGCTACATGCTATTTGGCCTATAGTTCATTTACGAATTTCTCCCTACTTACATTAATAAATGATCTCTAAGAAATTATATTTTTTTTATTTAAAAATGGGTAACTATTGGTTAGCCTTTCAACGGCTCTTTTTGTCTCTTTTAATATTGTCCAAAGAGAAGTCCAGTAATGTCTTTAAATCTTTGAGGGGAAAGTGCATTAATAGTAGATAAATTCTGATATAGTAAGAAAAGATAAATTATATTCCTTGTATTCGTAGATGTACAGCTGTTATTTGATGCCGAAATGACTGTGATATGATCAAATTCGTGAGGAAATAATTTATGCAGCGTTCTCTACTGAAAACACGTAACATTTTGTTTCATGGCGTGTATGACTAACACCAGCCTAGGGGTGTCCAAAAAGCCCGGAGCCCGGGCCCGGCCCGGTGTCCGGCCCGGGCCCGGCCCGGTCGTGCCCGGGCCCGGGCCCGGCCCGGGCCCGGAAACCCGGGCAAAACCCGGGTCCGGGCCCGGGCCCGGCCCGGAACAGTAAAATTTTTTTATTTTTTTTATTTTTTTTATTTTCTTATATATAACATATATGTATATGTATATATATTGTGTATATAATATATATATAGAGAAATAAATATACTATATATAGAGGAGAGAGAGAGAGGAGAAATCATGGAGAAAACCTTGAACCAAGTGCTTAAAAGCAACTTGGTAGCTGGAGTGTGCCTAATCTTGCCCCTACATCACACCTCGAAGATCAGAGCCCAACCACCCCTTCACCAACTCCATATAGAGTATGGACTAAATTTACGCCACATCATACAAATTGTTTGGAGCAACCTTGGGTACCAAGGTTCTCCATTTTCTCATATAGTATATACTATATATATATAATATAAATATATAATATATATATATATTTAATATATATAATATATATATATTATTATATATATATATATATATATAAATATATATATATATATATATATATTATAGTAAGCTTCTCTTAGTATAAATTATAATAAGTATACCTCCTATTAAGTATATATATGTATGAAATGATGCCTCCTGTTAATATATTGTATAATCATATATAAGTATACAATGGTATACTCTCATAATATATAATAATACAATATATATATATAATATATCATATATATATATATATATATAACTCTCTCTCTCTTAGATATATAAGTATATATAAGTATAATTTTTTTCCTTCTTTATTAAATATTATTTATATATAGATAAGTATAAATGCTATAAAGTATACAAGATGTATACTCTCTTATATAAGTATATATCAGTATACTCTTCTTATTATTATATTATCTCTTAATATAATATATATATAATATATTATATATATATAATATATATATATATATAAGTATAATGTATAAGTATACTCTCTCTTATATATGTATAATATATGTATAAGTATATATAAGTATACTCTCTCTTATATATGTATAATATATGTGTGTATATATAAGTTTATATGTGTGTGTGTTTTTATGTATAATACAATTTGTTTATGTAATTACTATAAGTATTTACAATTTGTTTATGTATAATATATGTATATGTGTGTCAGTGTGTGTGTATATATATACATATACATATATTGAATGACATGAATACTTTGGGCTACTTAGTATATAAGTATATATAAATATAAGTATATTCTCTCTTATATATGTTTATATCTCTTATATAATTATATATATGTATAAGTATGCTCTCTCTTATATATGTGTACAGTGTATACTCTCTCTTATATATATATTTATATTCTCTCTCTCTTAGTATATAAGTATACTTATATATACACATATATAAACATAAACTTATATGTACATATATAAGTATATTTATATAATAGTATAAATACATATAAGAGTATAAATATATATTTATATATCTATACATATATATAAACATAAACTTATATGTACATATAATATAATTATATTTATATAAGAGTATAAATATATATATACTATTATATAAATATAATTTTTATGTTTTATTGTTTTTTAAAATTTTTAAAAAAATAAAAAAATAAAAAAACAAAAAAATCCGGGCCGGCCCGGTGTCCGGCCCGGTCGGGCCCGGGCCCGGGTCCGGGCTTGGGTTTTGCCCGGCCCGGGCCCGGTTTTCCGGGCCAGGCCGGGCCGGGCCGGGCCGGATGGACAGCCCTACACCAGCCCATATCAAATTACCTCAACACAGAGCGAGGGAAAAAAATTAACTAAGCACAGAGATTCTGAGAGAAACACAGAGATCTTAATCCTTGGATTAGAAGCATCGCTTTTGATTAAAAATTGGGACAAAATAGCGCTATTAGTTTTCATGTACTTGTTGTGTAGTATGGCTAATGTATTTTTCTTCGTAAATTTGTTTTTAAGAAAGGGATTGAGTCAGTCACATGCTCCACTGTTCTCTCCACGCTCTCTTTCCTTCTTTCGGAAAGGCTATGAACTGATGCTTTGCACGAGAGCAGAAGAAAACTCACAGTATATTATAATATTCCATCTTCTTCTTTGTATTTACTCAGGCTACAGTTCAAGGAAATAATTGTACATGATTTCTCCAATACTACTATTTAGACTGGCTTGCGATGTTAGGGTCTGTTTGGTTGTTTTCCGAAAAAAAACCGGAAATGGAAAACTCAGTTTACAAATGATTTCAATAGCTTTCATGACGTTATCCACTTTTCTTTTCTTTTTTTGTTTGTTTTGCAAAGAAATCACCCCATTTCACCGTCAAGTCACACAAAAAACAAAAAATAACCGCAATAGTAACAATGCTTTTAGTTTTCCATTTCTTGTGAGTCGCTAACAATTTTTTTTTCTTTTTTCGAATTTCCTTTTTGATGGTCAACTTCCACTCAGTTGATGGACACTGAGGTCAAGCTTGACCTAAGTTGCTCTCAATTCTTGGCATTTGATAATAACTGTAGTCTCCTTATGTAACAAGGGCAATAACATCGAAATCTTTATTCTAAATTTTTAGGATCGGCTACATGACTTTATTCTTTATACTCAATTTTGTTGAGAACTATGCCGACATCAACTCCCTCAAATTAGTTGTCTCGTCCTTCAATCAAGATCAAGAGTACTAGGAAACATGAGAGGGTGCGATTGTGATTGAAATGGATCTCTATGCATCCATCAATTTGTAGGCCCTCTATTTCATTACCTATAGGCTATAGAGCCTAGAAGCCCTACAATATTTCTCTATTGCCAATTTAAGAGGAACGCCACGTTCCTCTACATTGAATCAAAGAATGAAGATGGGCCAAGTACTTATAATATAGACACTTGTGTTCCGTTCACTTTCTCCGCGTGACACGTGAATTATTCTAAAGAAATGGCAAGTTATATCCCAATTTCCATGAAATTAGCTAAACATATACTAGCTATTTGTGCAATAATCCTATAACTCAAGTAGATTTATTTACGGTTTTTGTATAGAGTGCCCATGGGCACTCTATAAGAGAGGAGAGAGATAGAGAGGAATGAATTATGCACAGAAATTAATGCAAATCAGGAGGGTCCATGGGCTATTCATTTCTCTCTATTACTCTCTTCTCTTTAGACTAATTCTTAAGAAAAATTCTCAAAGTACGCAAAATATGGGACCAACATGGAGGAATGTAAGGTGTCCCCCTCCTATTACATAATAAGCTGGTCATAGTTTAATGATGATCAGCTCATTATGCAATAGGAGGGGACATCTTAACTGTCTCCCCAGTTGGTCTCATATTTTGAGTCTCTATAGCAAAACTTAATTCTTAAAAAAAATAAAAAAGCTGTATCCCAATTCCCATCAAATTATTTATTGTCCTAAGTACATGGGAGCTACGTACAGCTAGTACCAAAGACTTGAAGGGATCAGTCAAAACGAGGGGCATAATATTACGAAGAGTTTGAAAGCCGGGAGCGTGAATATGCTTGGCTTTGTGAAAATGACAAAGTCTTGAAGTTTGGGAGATGAGAATGTGACCGTGTGAGCGCATTGGGACTGCCATCAAATGGTAGATAGTGCTTCTGTCAGTAATTTTGTTTAGATATTTACTGCTATGCTTGTACTAATTAATCATCCCACCTGCCAGCGTTCTTTTTTTGTTACTCCGAATGTGTCGTACGGAGAGTAAATCCAAAAAGTAGTAAATGGATGAGTCGAGCATGAAATTTTGGATTGTGGACCCAATTCGCGAGGACATTATCTTGAAGCCGCGAAGGCCCAACCGGGCGAAGGCCCAACCGCGCGAAGGCCCAAGCGTACGTGACAGAATATGTCCACTTGACCTACCGCCAGACAAGACTGGGCCCCTCCCTAACGCGATCTCCTTGCCCGCCGCCTGATGCACCTGCGGCCGGCAGCTACTCGATCCACCGGAGCCGCCAATATTTGGATGACGATCGCTATCGGCCGCCAGAAAAAGAGCGAGAGCGATTGGGACGACGCTCTGGAAGGAATTTCGCTGGAAGTCTGAGTAGCTGCTGGAACAGAAATATATATGGTGACTTTACTCTTTCACCGATCTGCATCAGCCTTTAAATTGTTATGAGGAGAGTATTCTGTGAATTTTGTGGGCTACGAAAGAAAGTATAATATATATATATGTGATTATATATATATTTATATAGTTAATATATATATATATATATATATATATATATATATATATATATATATATAATACACACTGGCTGTTGTACACCATTGCGGAATTGAAACGATTATGGGTCGACTTTGGTGAGATTTAATCTAATATTATATATCTGAAGGAATGTTCTGGGTGGAGAGAGGTTATTCAGACGATCACCGAGCATGCCGAGCTCCACACCTCCGTGATTTTGATCAAGAACATATGCGCTATGCCGAATTCTTCACAATCGACAAAAGTTTCTCCTAAATTTGTAGCAAATCCTAGTAGAGTTCAGTACAAGTCTTTTTCCTTGGTAGATGATATATTAGGAAAACTTCGTGATTATTTATTAGATGATATATGAAGAGTTAAGTTTGCGAGGTAGTCCAGGAAGTGAAGTTTTTAAAAAAATGTCATTCCAGTTAGGGGCTGTTTGGTTGTTTTCCGAAAAAACCGGAAATGTAAAACTTACATTTCAACTTATTTCAAGAGATTTCAAGACATTTCCCACGTTTTTTTTTGTTTGTTTTGCAATGAAATCACCATCGCGTCACCGCCACGTTACATAAGAAACAAATCCAGCCGCACTAATAACAGCATTTCGATTTTCATTTATTGTGTTTGTTTGAACAGAAAAAAAGAAAATGGAAATCAGACGCAATAGTAACAGCGTTTTCAGCAATTAAATAATCTGTTTTATTCACAGTCACTGTTTCAACGGTGTTTTTAGTAATTAAAAATTCATTAAAGTGACATTTCCAAGTGTTTTTAGATGTTTTTGGTGTGAAAAGAATTTTCTCAAAAATCTGATGTGACATCCTACGTGGTACCCTCATTTTTTTAAATCACAAAACAAAACAAACATGTGATTTGAAAATCGGTTAAAACCAAAATCCTATGTGACAAGGATTTCTTAAAATCTGACGTGACAAGGGTTTTCTCTGTTAGGATATGTGAAGCCTAACTATCAGGCGTGCCCTACACTTCAGAATGAAGAGGAACAAAGTTGGAACAAGAGGAACAGGATCGCCGATGGCAAAGTTCAAGCAAAGCGACGAAGGAGAGCTTTTACAGCTTTGCGGTCGACCGCCCATGGCGCGGTGGTCGACCGGCGACGTGCACAGGCAGGCACTAGGGTGAGGAGCAGCTCGCGGTCGACCGAGCTTGGCGCTGCGGTCGACCGCTCAAAGTCCAGAGAGCAACCCAGATTTTTGGCTTCGTCGCGGTCGACCGAGCATGGCGCTGCGGTCGACCGCTCAAAGTCCAGAGAGCAACCCAGATTTTTGGCTTCGTCGCGGTCGACCGAGCATGGCGCTGCGGTCGACCGCTCAAAGTCCAGAGAGCAACCCAGATTTTTGGCTTCGTCGCGGTCGACCGAGCATGGCGCTGCGGTCGACCGTCAAAAGTCCAGAGAGCCAGGCAGATTTCGATCAGCATCGCGGTTGACCGGATGTGGTGCGGCGGTCGACCGGACAGAGACAATGGGATCTGAGAAGGAAACATCCAAGATTGAGAAGTTTGATGGAACAAACTTCGGGTTCTGGAAGATGCAGATGGAGGACTACCTCTATCAGAAGGATTTATACCTACAATTGGGAGAGAAGCCGACGGATATGAAAGATACGGATTGGAAGCTATTGGATCGAAAGGCCCTTGGAGCGATCAGGTTGACCTTGTCTAAATCAGTAGCGTTCAACATCAAGAATCAGAATACGACGGCGGATCTCATGGCGACATTGTCCAGTATGTATGAGCATCCCTCTGCGGCGAATAAGGTACATCTCATTAAAAAGTTGTTTAATTTGAGGATGTCCGAGAGCCAGAAATTTAAGGAACACCTGAACGAGTTTAACGAGATCACGGGTCAACTAAACTCGGTCAATATTCAGTTTGACGATGAAATCCAAGCCCTCTTGATACTTGGTCAATTACCCGACAGTTGGAAGGGTACCGTTATCTCGATTAGTGGATCATGTGGCAAATCAAAACTGAAGTTCATTACCCGACAGTTGGAAGGGTACCGTTATCTCGATTAGTGGATCATGTGGCAAATCAAAACTGAAGTTCTCAGAGGTGGTGGACATGATTATGACTGAGGAGATTAGAAGGCAAGAGGAAGAGATTTCTAACTCAGGGTCGGCGTTGAATCTTGAGGGCAGAGGAAGAAACAGAAACAAAAATAGAGGGAGTAGCCGAGGAAGATCTAACTCGAGGAACGGAAGGCCAAAGTCCAGGAACCGCAAGGGCAAGAAGGAGATCGACTGCTGGAATTGTGGCAAGTTTGGCCACTATGAAAATCAGTGCCGAGAACCCAAGAAGGATAAGGAGAACAAGACTGAAGCGAACGTGGCCTCAGGAGAATCAGATGATGCCCTGATCTGTTCGTTGGAAAGCAAGACTGAATCGTGGGTGCTGGATTCAGGAGCTTCGTTTCATGCTACCTCAAACAGAGATTTATTTGAGAACTACGTTTCAGGAAACCTAGAAAAAGTCTATCTTGGTGATGATCAGCCTTGTGATATTGTTGGCAAAGGAGTCGTGCAAATCAAGCTCAATGGGTCTACATGGAAGCTGAGCGATGTTAGACATGTTCCTAGCTTGAGAAAAAAAATCTGATTTCCATAGGACAATTGGCAAAAGAGGGATACGTTTCAACCTTCGCATGTGATACGTGGAAGGTTACAAAGGGGTCCATGGTTGTTGCCCGTGGTATAAAGACAGGTTCTCTCTATATGACGATAGATGCACGTGGCTCCATTGCAGTGGCTGAAAGTAATGAAGACCCAAATTTGTGGCACCAGAGGCTAGGTCACATGAGTAGCAAAGGCCTAAAGGTTATGCAATCGAATGGGACGTTACCAGGTTTGAGATCGGCTGATATTGACTTATGTGAAAGTTGTATTCTTGAGAAACAAAAGAGAATAAGCTTCAAAAGGGTTGGCAGAACCCCTAAAGAAGAGAAGCTTGAGTTAGTTCACACAGACGTGTGGGGTCCAGCATCAGTACCATCCACCGGCGGAAGGTCATACTTTGTGACCTTCATAGATGATCACTCGAGGAAGACTTGGGTCTATTTCATGAAACACAAATTAGAAGTGTTTGAAGTCTTCAAGATATGGAAGGCTATGGTTGAGAACGAGACCGGTTTGAAGATCAAAAAGCTTCGTTCTGACAACGGCGGCGAGTATGAAGACTCAGAGTTCAAGAAGTTCTGTTATGACAGCGGCATTAGATTAGAGAGGACAGTGCCAGGTACACCCCAGCAGAATGGCGTAGCAGAACGGATGAACAGAACTTTGACTGAGAGAGCCAGAAGTATGCGGTTACAAGCAGGTTTTCCAAAGCAATTCTGGGCAGAAGCAGTCAACACAGCTGCCTACTTGATCAACCGGGGACCATCAGTGCCTTTGGAGCACAAAATACCTGAAGAAGTATGGAGTGGAAAGCATGTAAACCTTTCTCACCTGAGAGTATTTGGATGTGTTTCATATGTACATCTGAGTGATCACGCTAGAAGCAAACTCGATCCTAAGTCCTTAAAATGTTTCTTTGTTGGCTATGGCGGTGATGAGTTTGGCTACAAGTTCTGGGATGAGCAGAACAATAAAATCATCAGAAGTAGGGATGTGGTCTTTAATGAAACAGTCCTCTACAAAGACCGTGATGTCGTTCAGTCCACTAGTTCAACACAGCGTGATCCCACATACTTCGAGTCAGATGATGCCTCAGATGGAGGCAATCCCGAAGCTAGTTCTGATGAAGAAGAAGAGTTGATGGATGAGACTACTTCAGAGGGGGCAGATGAAGATGGAGAGCCTGTTTCGCCCGTCAAAGAGTTGAGACGGTCAGCTAGAATCCCCAAGCCTAATCCGAAGTACCCATCACTACAGCCCAGAGCTCATCTTAACTACCTATTGTTGAGTGACGGTGGAGAGCCAGAAAGTTATGATGAGGCCCTTCGAGTGGATGATGCGAGCAAGTGGGAGCTTGCTATGAAAGATGAAATAAAATCCTTGAACACCAACAAGACATGGGAACTTGCGAAGCTACCAACGGGGAAAAAGGCCTTGAGCAATAAATGAGTGTACAGAATCAAAGAGGAACATGATGGTTCCAAGAGATACAAGGCCAGATTGGTGGTTAAAGGATTTCAGCAGAGAGAAGGAGTTGATTACACAGAGATCTTCTCTCCAGTAGTTAAACTAACTACCATCAGAACAGTCCTGAGTATTGTTGTAGCTGAAGATCTACATCTCGAGCAGTTAGATGTTAAGACAACTTTCCTCCACGGTGACCTAGAGGAAGAGATATATATGCAGCAGCCAGAGGGGTTTACTCAGAAAGGAAAAGAGAAGATGGTATGCAGATTAAAGAAGAGCTTGTACGGCCTAAAACAAGCTCCAAGGCAATGGTACAAAAAGTTCGATGGATTCATGCACAGGAACGGTTACTCCAGGTGCAATGCTGATCATTGCTGTTTTGTCAAAAAGTTTGACCAAAGTTACATCATCATGCTCCTATATGTCGACGACATGCTTGTAGCCGGTTCAGATATGACAGAGATCAAGAAGCTGAAGAAGCAGCTGTCGAGTGAGTTCGACATGAAGGATCTAGGCGCAGCGAAGCAGATATTGGGAATGAAGATCAGCAGAGACAAACTCTTAGGCACACTACGACTATCTCAGGCCGAGTATATTCGACGGGTGCTTGAGAGATTCGGGATGAGTGGTGCTAAGGCCGTTAGCACACCGTTAGCCAGTCACTTCAAACTGACTAAGGAGCAGTGTCCTGAGACTGATGAAGAGAAAGAATACATGGCTAAGGTTTCATATGCTTCAGCCATTGGAAGCCTTATGTACGCCATGGTATGCATGAGACCCGACATTGCCCATGCAGTGGGAGCTGTGAGCAGATTTATGTCAGATCCAGGAGAGCAGCACTGGGAAGCAGTAAAGTGGATTCTTAGATACATGCGAGGTACAATAGAAGATTGTTTATGCTTCAGAAGAGGCAAGTTAGTCCTGCAGGGTTTTGTTGATGCAGACTATGCTGGTGAGATAGACCAGAGAAGGAGCACTACAGGATATGTTTTCACTTTGGGCTCTACAGCTATTAGTTGGGTTTCTCAGTTGCAGAAAATCGTTGTTTTATCAACGACAGAGGCTGAATATGTTGCGGTGACAGAGGCAAGCAAGGAGATGATATGGTTGCAGGGTTTCTTGGAGGAGCTGGGACATAAGAGTGAGAAGAGTGTCTTACATTGTGATAGCCAGAGCGCAATTCATTTGGCAAAGAATCCCGCTTTTCATGCAAGGACCAAACACATACAGGTCCGCTACCACTTCATAAGATCAGCGTTGGACGAGGACATGTTGGAACTTGTGAAGATTTAAGGAAGCAAGAACCCAGCTGATATACTTACCAAGGTTGTCACTACAGAGAAACTAAAGTTGTGCTCAACTTCAGTTGGCCTCAGCACTTGATGATACGGAGGCCGTCGCCGCAGAGAGAGCTGAAAGAAATTGATAGTTAGTCTCCAAGTGGGTGATTGTTAGGATATATGAAGCCTAACTATCAGGCGTGCCCTACACTTTAGAATGAAGAGGAACAAAGTTGGAACAAGAGGAACAGGATCGACGATGGCAAAGTTCAAGCAAAGCGACGAAGGAGAGCTTTTACAGCTTTGCGGTCGACCGCCCATGGCGCGGCGGTCGACCGACGACGTGCACAGGCAGGCACTAGGGTGAGGAGCAGCTCGCGGTCGACCGAGCATGGCGCTGCGGTCCTTCGTCACGGTCGACCGAGCATGGCGCTGCGGTCGACCGCCAAAAGTCCAGAGAGCCAGGCAGATTTCTGGGAGCATCGCGGTCGACCGGATATGGTGCGACGGTCGACCGGAGTCGGGTTTTGGCCCAGATTCGTTATTTAACCTGTTTTGATCTATTTCCTTTTTTTACTTGTTAAACCCTTAAGTCTATAAAAAGGTTGATTAGGGCATGATGTATTAAGACGAAAAATAGTGAATTTTTCTCTTGCGGCGGCCGTGGACGTAGTTTCTCACATTGAGAAGCGAACCACGTAAATCTTGTGTGTTTGAGATTATTTGATTTTCTCTCTTTTCTCCTAAATCTCTATTTCCAAATCGCATCAGGGGGTTGTGCATCCCCAACATTCTCTTTTTTTTTATTTTTTAGCAAACAAAGTGAACTATTATCTTAACACCAGCCAACTGAAGCTTATTAGAGCATCTCCAACAGCTTCCCCATTTCTCATTTTTGGAGAATTTAGTTAGGTTTTTGGTCCAACAAATTCCCCATCTCATTCCCCAAAATAGGGATGGAGGAGAAAAAATGGGGAAGCTTCCCCAAATCTGCAGCATTCTTCAAATTTTTAGAGGAAAAAAGTGATTCTTCAAAATGGGAAAGCTGTTGGAGTTGGTGTAAAAATTAGTTGGAGAATATGACTTTTGCTTCCCCATTTTGGAGAAATTTTTGGAGAAGCTGTTGGAGATGATCTTATAAATTATAATAGTTACCCATAGGCTTCGGTTCTCCCGCTCCCTTCAAAACAAAACAAAAGCATCGTGGCGTGTAACTTACACGTGTCATTTCCACTTGAGGATGCATTCACATCACGTGTCCCTCCTCCTCCTCTCTCTCCTCCTCCTCTAACTAAGTCCCGACTCACTCTCTCTCTCATCAATAATTGCCATGGCTTCTCTCTCTTTCCTCTCTCTCCCCCCATTGCCCAAGATCAGAACTAACCCTAACCCAACCCTCTCTCTCCTCAACAGCTACAACCCATCCGATTCCGTCAGCAGGTATCTACATATATACTGGTCAATTCTGATTGCATCAGTTAATTAATTGAGGTGTTTTTTTTTTCTTGCAATTATTTTGATTTTTTCAGTAGCAGGTTTGTTTTGGGTCCGAGATCCTTGAAAAGGAGAATGATGAACAGGGGAGGCGCCGTCTGCTACGCCGCTGCTTTTAGGCCCCAAACCCTGCAGTGGGTCTCTGCAGTTTCCACTGCGTGAGTAATCCCTTGAATGTTCCTTTTGCAAATTAGTCCCTGTAAAGTTTTCTTATTGTACTCCTTTTTGTTAAAAAAGACCAATTTATTTAAATTCAGTTTATTCATCTAGATACTGAGGGAAAACAACAATAATGAGACCCAGATCGATTAGCTCGAGCTCTTGAATTGAAAAAGATCTCTATGAAATTATTGAATCCTTAACTGGATAACTCCTCTATGAGGTGCCCATATCTTGATGTCTAAGCATGCATGTTATGGTGTCACACTTGATATCCCCCCCTAACAATGACTAGATGACAAATGAAAACCCTTTGTGATGGTTCAAGCGAGATGTCTTGATTGTTAAGCAATTGGTATGTGAATTTAGACCAATAATGAAAAGGTACGTAGCAGAAAAAAATACATACTTGATTAGGATCAACTACTCGATGGGTTTAGCCTTTTCAGCATGAATAGTGCTTTCGTTGTTATCAATTCGGCACCTGAGAATTCATAACATTAGGTGTTCGTGCTACTGTAAGAATGTTATCTGGGACAACTTGGGTCATCTCGGTGATGTAGATCCAAAACCGACTTGGACCTGTGAATTTTATTAGTCGTCCTGTTTGAAAGGGTTGACTGCTTTTTAGACCACATAGTCCCAGTACACTGAATTCGGAACAAATGCGCTCGTATGGCTGCGTAAACTGAACTTTTAAACATTGTTTTGTACTTCTAATTGTCAAAGAATAGGAAAGGAAGAAGTATAGCTACTTCTATGTAAACTCACAGAGCTAAAGAATTACCCTCAACTTATTGCTCGTGAGGCATGATTTGCGCAACATTGAGGATTATCATACACACACACACACTGACCCCAGTTTCTGTAACTAACATTGACTGCAATCGCCAACATGATGTCTTCTTGAACTTCACATTTGTCCAGGGAGTCAGGAGAAAACAATTTCTTCACAATATTAATCGATTACATACTTACATTTCTTCAGATACTTCCTTCTAATAAATCTTTTAATTCAGGGTATTAGTGTTCACAAAAGGCACTACCATTCAGAAATCTTTTCTAGTTCCTCTTTTTGCCCTGCAAGCACCAGCGACTGTCATCTCCTGGATCAAGTAAGCTGGTCTTCAAATTGTGATAAACAAGTGTTCTCTTTTCATTAAAGTTTTACTTGGAACAGTGTTTTTTTATAATTTTTAAATATTCAATTTCATAACATGAGCTCTGTTTTGCAGGGGAGAGTATGGTGTCTGGACAACTTTTCTTGCACTTTTAGTTCGTCTATTTTACTTCATCCCGGGTACATTTATAATGATTTTGAAGCAGTCTTTACTGAATGTGCTTGATTAATGAATTATCTTTTTTCCTTAGTACATAATGTTTTAGTCTAGAATTTGAACTGAAAGTTTGGACATTTGCTATATGCTTCTCATGGATTTTAGGTGAACTTGATCTTCCTTTCTTGACAATGCTGCTCGTGATTGTTGCTCCTTATCAAGCAATGAACTTAAGGCAAGTGGCTTAGCCTTCAAATCTTATTTCCCCTCTCTCGATAGTATCTTTCAAGTTCATGTGATTTTCCGTTGCAGAGGGAGTCAAGCTGGTCTAATCATTTCCTTGGTGATTTCTGCATATTTGGCTTTCCAACATTTCTCAAGGGCCGGAAGCTTGAGACGGTCATTTGATCAAGTATCTGTCATTCCTACTTTAGCTATCATATGCATTACTATTGTATCATGCTTGTTTTGCTTCTGATCTTGTGACCTTTAAGGAGCTTCATGTGGCCATAGTAACTAAAGTGCTTTAAGGGAGATATGCACAAGGAGAAAAAATCGTGTAACAAAATTCTGAAGTTTGAGGTAGTGTAAACCTTTCAAGTACCTATGAAAATAGTTCTCAATTTTAATAATGTATGCTCTGTTAACTTTCCTTCTGTGATGCTGAACGCTCCCTCATTACTTCCGGCCCTTGAGAAATGCTGGAAATCCTGTGCATCATCTGTTTCTAGTAGCTCCATGCACATCAAGCCTTCCAAGTGTCATAATCTCGGTGGAAAATCACTTTCTCTTACCAGCATATATTATAATTATTTCCAATATTATCTAGCACATCAAGCACTATATTCCCTTATAAATGAAAGGCTTTCTATTAGCTAAATCCCTTAGAACAGTTATGGTATCCGAGGCATTGACCATGGATTCATTCTTGACAAATTCATATTGAGTACTGTATTTGATTGTGATCGAAATAACACCTGTGACTCAAACATGTCCATGGAATTCTTTGAATCCCGCCAACATTGGCAGTAATTCCAACTGATTAATGAACAAAGATTGTATGTATCTAGCTGCCATCAAAAGGAGCTTCTCAGGAGGATATCACAAATATATTTCCAGTATAAATGAATTTCTTACCCCCGCATAAAAGTTAGTTTGAGTATCTGAAATTTTGCTGATGATTGATAGATGTACTTAAATTTTTTCTCTTCATGATATGGATCAATTTGAAAAGTCTCCCTGATCTTGAATAATTCATTTGGCTCTAGAATTTATAGGAATTTGCTACAACTTGCTGTAATGTTTTGTGGATTGTATTCTATTCCTTGAACTCTTGTCCCATATTCATTTTTAAGTGTTATGTTATCTTGAAGAATCCATTTAACTCCAGAATTTATTGGAATTTCGTTGACCAATGTAATTTAGAGCATGTATGGGAACTTTGGATTATAATCCACTTGGATTATTATATAATCCAGAAATGGATCATAATCTAGAGTGTTTGGTAAATTTGGTGTATTATATAGTTCATTTCCAGTAGTAGAGTATTTGGCAGATGGGTGGATTATAATCCAAATGGCCAAAAAGGTCATGGTTGGTGGTGGGTTATTAAATGAGACGTTGGATTTTGTGAAATCATTAGGAGTATAATTTGTCTTTTACTTGGTCAAATCTCATGGCTTATAATCCACCAAAAAAATAAGCTAGGGTTTACCTTTGACTTTTACTTTGTCTTTTACTTTCCAAATATCTTGAAGTGGCTTATAAGCTACAAAAAATGTCTTATTAGCCGCTTTGACCATTTGCCAAACATGCTCTTATTCTGCGAGAGGGTTTACCTTTGACCATTTGCCAAACATGCTCTTATTCTGCGAGAGGGTTTACTTTGACCATTTGCCAAACATGCTCTTATTCTGTGAGAAGGTTTAGGGGAAAACCGTGAACTCATATTGTTGTGTCTCCATTTCTCCTAGATCTTTATTCTAACTTAACGTCTTTTTTATGCACTCGGATATGATAAGTACAAATGAAATCTACAAGTAGATCAAATAAACAAATAATAGTAGAAAAAATGTAACAAAGCTTATTTCTAAGAGTAATATATGCATAATGAAAGTAGGAATTCCTGGCATCTACTCCTAGGTCCTAGAGGAGAACTTCATTTTCTTGATGACTGTTTTGTTGGAGCCTGCCGAACATTTTCAATGCCTAATATCGGGAGTATAACTTTACTTCCAGCCTACCTCCTTACTGTAGAGACGTACATATACATATCTATGTATACACCTTTAAGTAGAAAAGTGATACTAGAAAGCATATCAATGTGAAGGAGGGAGTCCTTCTTGAACTTGAGTTCAAGTCATTGTAATCTGGAGGGGATGATCCAAAATCTGGTGGAGACGATCCAAACACTGACGGTCCTCCGCCTCCAGTTGGGGTTGCTCCAGTGGGATTAGTTGGGGTGGGGGTAGATGAACTTGTGCTGCAAACAAAGCATCAGGATCAATCCTACTTTTCCTTAAAAAAAATGGAAGTCTGAGTGCAGATAGAGAAAGCATACCTTGAAGAAGGATACTGACATGTTTGAGTACCTGTCAGATTCACCAGGAAAAAAAACCATAAATCAGATGCCATGGTGATTTTGGATCCATATTTCTGTTAATGTAGTAAGTATTTGATAAGTTAACGTTCAGTTGTAGTAGTTATACCACATGAAAGTTATTTCTTTATTGTGGAATTATGTAGCCAATATGTATGGGGTGAAGATTTTGTTATTGTTGTTGTACTTAAGGTAGAGTATGTTCTCTTGTTTTATCTGGAGAAGCACATGTTAGAAGCTTCTTGGTCTAAAACCAACACTAACATGGTACGTACTTACTTATCGAGAGAAGTAGAAGACAACAACTGAGATATAGGTGTTATTGCTATTTGGTTTTGATTTTTTTTTTTACGGTCTACATGCATATGCTTATATCCATGTCAACCTGTAAATAAGGGATCTTTCTTCCTTCTATGTTGTTATACATAAAGGATAAATTATTACCTATGCAAAGTAATTCCAGTATCTTCTATTACTTTATTCCATCTTTAAAAACATATTTATAATGACTTAACATTTGAGTAAAAAGGGAACTAATATTGCAGTATGACAAACAAAATCTTGAAATAAGAACACAAAAACCTTACTTGGATCGGTGTTAGTAATGGTAGCAGTTCCACTGAAATCACAACTAGTTTGTACCGGGTTCTTCTGATAGTAACTATTATATGCATATGAAGCATGATCACGAACTGTATCAGGATTAAAACAACTCCCCCCTTGTTGGATTGCTGAGCAGTCTGCACCTCCATAGCCACAGGCATAGTCGAGACCAACCTGCAATTGAGTCTCCGATGCACTCGGGTTTGCAATGCACCAGCTCTGGCCCGATGATGTCGTTGGATTTCCCGTTGCAGGAGTCGGTGATGTTGGATTTCCCATTCCAGGAGTCGGTGATGTTGGATTGCCCATTCCAGGAGTTGGTGATGTTGGATTGCCCATTCCAGGAGTTGGTGATGTTGGGTTTCCCATTCCAGGAGTCGGTGATGTTGGGTTTCCCATTGCAGGGTTTCCCGTTATAGGATTTCCCATTGCGGGATTTGTTGGAGTTGTGTCTGGGATTGTTGGAGTCATATATGGACTTGTTGATGGAGTTGGGATTGGATTGTATGTAGGAGTTGAGGTTGTTGGTGTTGTTGGGTTGATTGTTGGGAATGTTGCGTCTCTTTCAAACATTGAGTCTAGTGATTCTGTGTCCGTTTCAGGGAATAGCATTCTTTGTGCATGAATTTTAGGAAAAGGGAGGCTGCGTTTTGCATCATCTGAACCTTTAGCAAATGTTCCTACTGAATTTAGTTAATTCCAATGTTAGAACATTGTGGAAAGTATATCGAAGAGGCGATGAACTATATATTTGTATGAATTTTACATCTTAAGAAGCATTGGCATATGCTTTAATGTGCAAGAAGGGAATATGAATTGGTCCAGCAAACATCTTAATTGGTTGATGTTCAGCCACATGACGACTGTATAAACATGTCAATATATGATTTCACATCACAACTCAATTCTATTCTATTCCACAGGCATAACTGTTCGTAAGCTAGCTATTGCAGGAGTTGCAGCCTATAATCGGTAAAATTTTAAAAAACATTCAGCAATATTTCAGATTAACAATATTTTATTTGTTTTTATTTCTTAGATTGGAAAAGAACTGGATGGTAATTATTTTAAACCTTAACCCTTTTATCCCTTGCTGTTGCATTCGACAATATTTCAGCATTCTTATTATGTTGTTATTTGTGTGTATTTTATTTTCTTTGAAAACAGATGATAACTTTTCATGCGAGTAATGATACTTTGGCGATTAAATTTCTCGTATGCTCTTCCTTTCATCATTAAAACGCGTTGTAAACCTGTAATACTAGACATATACGCCATAACAGCATTCAGAGGAGAAAGAAAAAAAAAGGCGATGAGAGCACTCACCAGAGAAGAGGAGTAAGAGTGAGAAAACTCTTATGATCTTCATCATACCGATCTCTGAATCTTTTCAGTGTGCACACAGGAGACTGCTTTCTCTTCTTCTCTCTTGTTCTGTGTTATTACTTGTTCTCCTTGTATCAGAGGCCGAAGTATTTTTGCTTAGCAAAACAGGAGGAAGCCCAAGTGATTAATATTGAAAAGGAAGGACTTTGCCTTGTTTTTGCATTTTTAAAAATGAGGAAAGAACCAGATCTCTCTTTTTGGGCAGAGGAAAGGAATATGGAGGAAACTTGGGATTGGAGAATGGGAGTTTTTGATGTGCAAGCAAGAGATAGGTGGTGAGAAAAAGGAGGAGAATGGTTTGGAGTTGAAGATTTTCCTTGTGTTATGTATAGCTAACTGTATGCTTTACTACTGTGTGTGTACTTGGGATTTTCTCTCTCTCTCTCTCTCTCCCCTTCTCAAGAACCTTTTGTTGTTCATTTGAGTATATAATATAATAAGAATTATTTTCACCTTGGCCCTTCAAAGTTCTCTCATTTTCGCACTTTGACATCTCGGTATTTTTTTTAATACTTTGATGGACCGAGTTTAATATCGTTGCACTTTGATACCCTTGTTTAGATATCGACAGGTTTTCTGTGAGATTTGTTTGTATCTTGTGTTTAACTGGTGATACCCTATATTCACTACCCTCGGACATGTGGTTGTTTGGATCCCGAACAAATGAGTAAAATGGGCCTATGTCACATGCTTACGCTAGTTTAAGAAATTTGGACGGAGTATCAAAGTGAAATGAGATTGAAACTTTTGGGTAACAAAGTGTTGCAAAAATACTTTGGGATATCAGATTGAAAAGGGGGTAAACTTTGGGGTTCCAAAGTGAAATTAACCCATATAATAATAACGATAGGAACCTAGTATAATTAGCTTTATCATAATAATGATGCCCTTAATCATGATTGTTACAATGTGAGGGAAACCTGTCTCTCTTTTTTTTTTTTTTTTTTTTGGGGCTGCTGCTTTTGCTGTTTATTTTGGTAGGCACTGAACATAATGGGGTTGAAAGATTGTTGAAAATGAGACCTCGGGAGGAGTCGAGTTAATCTTTGGGATTCTCTTCTCTTTTTAACTTTGTTATATTCTTCCTTAGCTGCAAACCATACTAAGGTTTCTTTAGGATTTGATCTCTCTGTGGGCCTACGACTAGAGCCCATTATTATTAGTACGTTCTGTGAAAAGGCTACAGTAATCTCATCGTTAAAGTGATGCTAAGCTCAGTGTTAAAGCTTTAAAAGGAAGTGTGGGATCTCGAGAAAGAAAGATGCATATCATTTGTTATTTGTTCATCTGTTAATTATGGAAAAATAAACTTAAACGGGATCATTTCATTTGGTTTGCTTCATGCATGATATAATAATGCATGTACTTGATTAAAGTTTAAATTAGTTGTTTCCTTGATGAAGTCCGACATTTTATGTCCTAGTTGCTGAAAAATAAGTTCGTAGAAAACATATCATGTTGGTAAAATGAACACGTAGCGCGTGCTTGCGCTCATGTATGCACGTGCTTGTAGGAAATGTGCAAGGATGAAGTTGTTCAAGTTAGGGGGTGGCAAGAAAAAAAGCCCCATAATTAACCTGACAACATGATTCATATCCAACCTGGATCTTTTGGGTTTGGACGTTGAAATCATACCCCAATAGCTGATTTGATATGTTAGATATGGATCTCACAAGTAGATCCATTTTGTTATTCTATTTACATATGGATTATTAATAATAAATCAAGTTGAATAACAGATAAATATTTCTGTATATTAGTGATATAGGACGCTTAACTGACAATTTCATGGGGGATGCAGACAATCACGAGCTAAATACAGATTTATACGTATTATTGACATTTAACTGACAATTTCATGGGGGATGCAGACAATCACGAGCTAAATACAGATTTATACGTATTATTGACATCCGCAAAGAAATGATCATATCCAGACAATCACGAGCTAAATACAGATTTATACGTATTATTGACATCCGCAAAGAAATGATCATATCTTCTAACCCAGAAGGCGGATTCTAACATATTATGTATATAAATCGCCTATCTCGACGAGACGGAGCCAACTAGATTGTCAGAATACGAGAAGCAACATGGAACATATTTTGTGGAGTTTTTGAAGTCAACTGCACATCCACATGCCGTCAATAATTACACATGATGTCGGAAAGAATAATATATGAATTTGATTCAGAAGAAGTCCTAGCCAAGAACGTAAAAGAACAAATGGAGAAAATCAATGCTAAGTACAAGGCATATGTTGATCGATGCAGGTTAAAAAAGATATTTATCGATGAAGTTACTATTCAAGCTTCTTTCAATAAGGGGAGATTGATATAGGACGCTTAACTGATAATTTTATGGAGGATGCAGACAATCACGAGCTAAATATAGATTTATATATATTATTGACATCCGCAAAGAAATGATCATATCTTCTAACCCAGAAGGCGGATTCTAACATATTATACATGTAAATCGTCTATCTCGACGAGACGGAGCCAACTAGATTATCAGATTTTTAAAATCTCATCAGTTACACCCAGTTTTGACTGAAATCTGAAAATAACAGCCTTTAGTTTATTTTTAGTAATAAAGTTAGAGTCTATTTAGATTAGGAAATAAATTCAATTTTTGAGTCAAATTAGATTAGGAAACAAATTTAATTTTTATTCATGATTTGTTTCATTTATTATAGGGAGTTTTTTAGGATAGATTTTGATAATTTTTATTTTTTATTTTATAATTCTAGTCTTATTAGGAGTCTCATTTGTTTTTCTATTTAAGAAAAGTCATATAACCCCAAAGGCGAATAATAAATTTTAATTAATAAAATTTCGTTTTTCATTAATATTTACTTCGTGGATTCGAAGCTTTTCGTGGATTCGAAGACTGTCCTTGGTGGATTCCGAGGCTACAACTTCCACGCTGCGTCAATTAGTCTCCTTCCTTATAATCAACTCGCTTATCTTTCTTTATAACATGCTTTTTTCTAGTTTATACCATTATGGGGTGTTTGGTTGCACAATTTTATAGAAAAGTTTTCTCAAAATGTCTGACAATGGTAATTCTGTAATTAAAAATTTTTCGTAGATTTTCGTAAACCATGTTTGGTTCAAAAAAAATACAGAAATATTTTTTGTAAAGAACAAAAAAGTACTAAAATTTACAGAAATTAATTTTCTCTCAAAATGGGCCGAAATCACCCTGAAATCTGACACCACATTGACAATTTTCTATAAAGTTGACACTTTTTTATAAATTTAGGGGGTGTTTGGTTCAATTTCTACAAATTATAGAAAATCTTGCTATTTTCTATAAAGTTATGGGTCATTTTCTTGTTTTTGAACCAAACAAGCAAAGTAAAAAAAAACAAGAAAAATGGTACTTTTTTGACTTCTCAAAACTTTTCCTATAATTTTTTTAAGAAATACAAGGAAATCATATTTTGGGTGGAAAACATTTCCTATAATTTGTAGAAATTGAGCCAAACATCCCCTTTATATTAAAATAAGACTCGTATTGCTAAAAAAATTTTTAGAGGTAAGACGAAACAGCAAGCAAATGGAAAAATTGTATTACTTGTATTTGATTACAGTGACAGAAATTGATAACGTCAGGACACCATTCTTCATTGCAAATCCAACCTAAATTTTTGGAGCTACAAAGCTATAAGTTGACTCCTACTACGGAAGCATAGAGTTCCTTACAGTAACTCAAACACAATCATATTCATCACCACCAACTCATCCAGGTTCTGTTGTCGTCTGGAATTCTGCACCAAACAGCGACATCAACATTGCTGTGGACAAAAAATAACAGTGTAGTTATCACTGTTAGCTCTCGTGGATAAACCATCGTTACGCAAAAGAGACAGTAACGCGTAGGCATCAAACACAACCCCTCGTCGGGCCCAGTCCAGCTCAATATCAAACAGCCTGT
>NC_033794.1:131506524-131512594 GCF_001876935.1 Asparagus officinalis | reverse complement strand
GTTCCCGTCCGCCAAGTCCCTTATCGGATCCTTACCCATGCCCGAACCCGATAACCTCTCCACCAAACCATCCACAACCTCCGGGTAGGCCCAAACGCTCGCCGTCGCTCTCCTCAAAGCCGACTCCACTCGCCCACCAGCGTCGTCTCTCCCCGTCAGCAGGCTCGGGCTCAGAGAGATGACGAACTCGCCCGTTTCGGATCCGGGTCTGACCGTTGCGGGTCCGGGCAGATTGTGAGTAGCGAGCTGCACAACTACGTGGTTGACCACATGAGTCGTCGTGTTCCGGGGGTAGGCGTGGTCGGAGGAGCAGAGGATTTCTTGGACGCGGGCGGCGGAGTCGAGGATGACGCGTTGAGCCCGACCGTTGGAGACGAACAAGAGGTTCGAAACGGCCGGCGAGCGAGGGGAGACGATGTGGAGGCGGGCGTGATCAGCTTATGTGGACGTGTTTGAGAGGTCGTGCTTCGCGAAGAGAAGCGAGGGCGAGGAGGCGGAGAAGAAGGCGAGCGCGACGGGAAGCGGTGGAGACGGAAGGGGAGGGGGCGGTGGCGGGAGAAGGATGGAGGAGAGGGTCGACGTTCATTATTAATTGCGTACAAATTAATTAAGTTGGAAGGGGAGTTGGAATCTTGATGAGTTTATGGCGTGTGGTCCGTGTGGATATTGAATTTGTATGGTGTCCAAGACTCCAAATTGTCCGGCAAGATTCTTTACACATCCTTGATTGTTGAGAACTTTTTTTATACAGTTAGTTACGTGGATTAATAGCATATGTCATAGGGATTCAGATCTTTTTCACTATCTAAAAAGTAGAGAAACGATCACTACATAATCACAACCATTAATTATCTAGTTGATGGTTGTAAATTTTTTTATTTGAGTGCAAATTAGGAATGAGTGTTATATAAGGGGCTATGGTGAGTGCTAGAATTAGATTATATCATAACCGTCTATTAAGTAATCAACGATTGAGATTAAAAGTAGTGGTCTCTCCACTATTTTTTTGTAGTGGAGAGGATCCAAATCCTATGTGATAGTAGTTAATTTCTCGGGGTGAGGCTTCTTGGTTTTGGCTCGCAAGTAAAAGAACGGATCATTAATTGGTTGAGGAAGTTGACCAAATTATTATTATTATTCTAATTATTGTTCTAATTCTATTCTGCAGATTCAATTAAGAAAAATCATATAATATTTAAGTATTCAGCCGTTAAATGAATTGAATATGAGCATATTTATATTTGCGATCATTTTTCTGCTTGGATATTCGTTTAATAATTTCTAATCTCTTGAAACTTATATTATTATGCATGACTTGATGTATTTATGTTCGAGATCCTTCCTAAAATTTTTAATTTAGGCCCTCTTTGTTTGCACGAAACTAATTATGAAGTAGCTGAAATAAAGGAAGCAGATGTTATTTCTGCTACTTCCGAGCAAAAAAAACATGTTTGTTTCTCTGAAAAACCTACTTTCAGTACTTCCTAAAACACTGATGTGGCGCTTACGTGTCCTCTCAAGGCTCTGTTTGTTGGAAATTTGTAGTAAAAAGACAATGAAAGAAAAATTGACTTGTATTCTCTCAAAATCAATTACAATTTGGATTCCGATTACAAAAGAGAGGAGAATGAATTTGATTCTCCCATTTGTTTAAAACTGGGTTCTTCTTGGTAGCGGTGGAGTGCCTCCTTCGATTGATCGCGTCGAACTTGCTCTCCGTTGACGATCCGACCGTACTATCTCACTGGAATGATTAACTTGTGTGATGAATTCGGTTTAGAACTCTTAACAAGTTTAATGAACTCAGAACGAGTTGAAAACTCTGAAGAGAGTTGTTGGGAACCGAATAACTGGTTTGATGCAATTAATTTGTGTTGCAAGCTTAATTACGAACTCTTGAATGAGTTTCAGAACTCAGAGTGAGTTAAAAACTCTGTAACAGAGTTGTTAGAACCGAAGATTCGGTTAAGAGCCAAGTAAATCCGCTGTTGGTGAAGGGATTCTTTAAGATTTGATTAACTGATTGCTAATCAGTTCTTTGATCTCTTAGAAAATCGCCTTCTCTGTGCGGTTCAACTGCCGAGATTTGTTAACCTTATACGGTTTTGATGCCAGCACACATCAACCCTATGCGGTTTTTCTGCTAGAAACCGATCAACCCCTTACTCAGTTGAGTAAGTCGGTTATTTATAGGGGGGTTAGGGGTGTAACCAACCACTAAATCCGCTCCTGAGTGGGCGAAGATCCCTCAGAACGTGGGATAACAGTTTTAAGGCCGTTCGGTTTGCGTTTGAACAAGTCAAAACGCCTCAGTTGGCGTTCTGGGCTTTAACTCTGCGTCCAAGGCTTGAGACGCAGAGTTAAATCTCTGTTAGAGATTTGAGACGCACAGGCCGCATGCGTTCTGGAATTGGAAACGCACAGGTCGCTGGTGCGTTGGAGTTCAACTCTGCGTCCAGAGTTCGGGACACATAATTGAGTCTGTTGAAGAACGCACGTTATGTGTGCGTTTAGTGCTTTAACTCTGCGTTGCAGAGTTAGACATTCGCTGGAGAACGCACAAGTTGTGTGCGTTTCGAATTTGAGAAACGCAGAAAGCTGTCGGAAGTGTCGTCGAATTGTAACTCTTCTCGATCTGTGTGGAAAGTCTCCTATTCGCCGCTTTCGATTGTCGGCGCGAAAGCTATTTGATTGTAGCTTTCATTGTTGGAGCTTGACGGGAATCAACATCCATAGTGTCTTCTGGACGAATATTTGCCCACAGCTCTCTACCAAGCAACTCACCAACTAAGTCCAACCTTTTATTTCTGAAATCATTACACTGCTCATCAGCATCTCTAGTAGTTGCTAATATAATATTAGTCATGCTGTTGTCGCAGCCATCAAGATCAATCATCTCAGAAATGAGACCGTGTTTGTAGCGGTTGTAGAGTTGCGGATGCAGTGATTAGAAAGTCGTCTGATTGTAACTTCCATTATCAGGGCTTGATAAGGATCGACTATCTATTGTGATTTTTAGACTGCCTACAGAACCCCCTCCAAAGTTTTCGAAAGTTCGCGGTTGACTGGGACGAATTTTCGGAATACTTTGGATCCCAAAATTTAGAAGACATTGTCAAACTTGGTTGATTGTAATCTAATTGTACTCATCCAATGGACTCTTCAGTAGAATCACCTGTTTCTCTTGGCTTTAGTCGCCTTGATGGCTGACATTAGCCTCCCTCTATTTATTTAGAACCATGTCTTGGCTTTAAACATAGAGGAATTCATCTGATTGAATTAGAACGCACAGATAGATTTCTTGCGTTATCGAACTGAAACGCAGGGTTGAATTCTGCGTTCAAAGGTTCAACCAATGCAGACGCACAGAGCTGAACTCTGCGTTCAGAAGCTCAAGCATCACAGGCGCACAGGCCACATTTGGCGGGCATGGGATTCTCGAATCCCGACCCGATTTGACAGCTCATAGCTGTCTATAAATAGACCACCAAGGGTCAAATCAAAAGTCACCCGACTTTTTGCCTCTTTTTCTTCGAAAGATTTTTAACGAAGCCTCTTCGTTTTCAACTCCGGTGACCTTATTCATCTTCTCCGATCCTTATCCTCTATGGGTTCCAAGAAAAAGGCTGCTCCTCACCCCAGATCTCCTGTTGCAGCAGCGCCGCCGCCTCCGGCTCCACCGGTTGGTGGTAAGTGTCGCCCTTCGTGGCCGTCAAACTTGCTTCGGCGAGTTCTTTAAAACCCTAGATGTATTGCCGTCAAACTTGCTTCGGTGAGTTCTCTGAAAAAACCCTAGATGGGTTCTTGCAAACGAGGAAGATGACTCGTTTTGTAACGCAGAGTTAAGGCTCTGCGTTTTGAATTCGAAACGTCAGGGGCCTGACCCTTGCGTTTATGAAATTTTAACGCCAGGTTTGAACTGTGCGTTCAAAAACTTAACGCAGAGTTTGACCTCTGCGTTGATAAAAATTAACGCCAGGTCTGAACTGTGCGTTTGAAAGTTTAACGCAGAGTTAAGACTCTGCGTTTTGAATTCGAAACGTCAGGGGCTTGACCCTTGCGTTTATGAAATTTTAACGCCAGGTTTGAACTGTGCGTTCAAAAACTTAACGCAGAGTTTGACCTCTGCGTTGATAAAAATTAACGCCAGGTCTGAACTGTGCGTTTGAAAGTTTAACGCAGAGTTTGACCTTTGCGTTGATGAATATAAACGCCAGATCTGAACTGTGCGTTTGAAAGTTTAACGCAGAGTTCGACCTTTGCGTTGATGAATATAAACGCCAGATCTGAACTGTGCGTTTGATAACTTTCTTTCTTATAGGCTTAACTGAAGCTCCCTTCATTTGATTGATTGAATATTTCTTTTTTTTTTGCAGTGCCTTACACCCGCGAACCTCTCAATCTTCGTCACCACTTCGGAGGTGGGGGCGGCGTGGATTTTAACATGCAATTCAATCTGCGTCAGGAACTCCCGATATTCCAAGACTCTGACAAGGATCGTGTCACCTTGATCTCGGATCCCAGTACAGATATACTTAGGGTATTAGTTACAGACGCCAAGTTTGAGACTGGGTCCCGTAAGAAGCTCGTCAAGCCAGCTTTCTTATTTGGGGATCGCGTCACCATCCAAAAAGAGGTTGTGCATGGCGGCCATTACAAGTGGCTAAGACAAATTAGAGATCGTCGTCTCTTCCTCCCTGACATGCATAGGATGTTTCCCATCTCTTACTACCAATGTGCTTCTGTTCCCCGCCACATGAACTGGGACTTGGTGAGAGAGCAGGATGGGGTAGCTGTTGGGGTTTTGACTCACAAGGGTGTGCATACTGCTGGTTATAATCGACAAGTGTCGACCTTGGAACCCTGCTTATTCTCACGGGGATATCCTTTAGGAGAAACAACTAGCCCAGCTAACACCTTCATGCGAAGATTTTTGGCCGCCAAAGGAGAATTCCCAACTGCGGTATTCCGAGCTCCTGGATGGGTACATTCTACTAAGGCAGGCTGGTGGGCACGAATGATAGAATTCGTGTTGGCAGAATTAAAGGGACCATTAGCTCAATCTGGGCTTGAATGCCCTATTATGGCTACTAAATATGGTATCGCTCTTAGCCCCTACAATTTCTTTGCCATTCTGGAGCGGTACAATCCAGAGACTTGTACATTTTTCACGCCGGAAGGAGAATTAGGGTTCGCCCTGCATGAGATGTTTGATGTCTCAGGTCTTCCTTTTGGAGACCTGCCATATGAAGAGTTTATTCCCGGATCAACTGAGCTGAAGATCTTGAAGGAGACGAACCCCGAAGTATATGACACTCTGTGGGAGGTGATGTGTCATTTTCAAATCTGCGGCCAACTGACAGGAGCACGTGGACGTGGTATCAAGCAGCTATCTTGGGCCGAGTATCTTTTCCAAAATTTGTCTAACAAGGCTGCCACCGTATCTCGTCGGGAGGCGAGCACTCCTGAGACCATTCAGGCTTTGATCAATGACGCCACCGTTCACTATGTCAGCGAGGGAATAGAAGATGACTTCCCAGCACAGACTGAATTCGAGAGCTTCCATCACCAGGCAGCCACTCCCATCTCTGATATGGCATTATTAGCGGGTTTTCTCATGCTGTGGCTGAAGCGGGGTGTGGTTCCTACCAGACCAATAGATGCTGTGATGATTGAAGTAGCTTATCCGGCCGTCCTCTTAGCACATGGGAGACCCATAAATCTACTTTCCGCTATGACGTGCTGTTTACAACACGGTTTGAGGGAACTATGCCTCGAGTTTATCCAAGTGAAAGAGATAGATTCTGAAGGGACGAAAAGCTTGGTGACTCCCAATCCTCGAGTACAATCCTCGAGTACCCTTGCCGTATACTTATCTAATGGCTTGGTACGTCTCACATTGTGTACATTTGATGAGTGCTCCCTCTGCTACGGATGAAGGCTTCATCCCTTTCGTGCAGAGATTAGAAAAAGCTACTTGTATAGGCACTTACGTAGTGAAGGTCCGTCAGATTCTGTCAAGAGGCCTCAGCTACGACATCTTCCGCTGCTTCCCGGATTTTGAGGGTGG
>NC_033794.1:131504472-131505524 GCF_001876935.1 Asparagus officinalis | reverse complement strand
TTAAACATAAACATAAAGAAGGAAACCAACAATTTCTAGTATATAAAAACCCATGGAAGATTGTTTTCTTTTCCGAAAGATGAGTACAAAGCAAATGGTCCAACAGTATATATCACAGTATTACATTTCTTTGGGCCTTTAGGATGTTTTTTTGGGAATATTTCCTTTCTGAAAAGTTGGGGAGATAAATTTTCTTTTATCAGTTTGAAGACCTCATGTTGCTTGTCAATACCTTTTACCAAATTTCCTATAGTTCTATAAGTTATGATGTTATGATGTTTTGATCTACGTCTAAGTTAATTGAAGTTGTTTATGAACATAAATCAAGCAACGGTAATGCAAAGTTTATGTCAATGTGATTTGTATCATGTTCTCATGTGTTATATTATTGTATTTATTAGCATTTTATTATAAACCTAGCATCAGGTCATGAGTAGCGATTGCTGGTTTTAGTTCTTGAAGTTTGGATTAAACTCTACATTTTTTTCCTTACTGTAAATATATATGTTAGTACACAGAGCCTAATATAATATGTATTACATCATTTGTATATTTGCCAATAGAATTCTTCTGACTCATTTGTTGAATAAGAATTCTATTTTTAGTTTCTAATTCTCAAAGAATTCTATTTGGGAAAAAGAACTACTAGATTTTTTTGCAAAAAAAAACCCAAAAAGTTTGTAAAAAATACTCAAAAAGTATGCAAAAGGTCCTAAAAAGTTTGCAAAGAGCCCCCAAAGTGTTTGCAAAAAACCCCTCAAAAAGTTTACAAAAAGCCCCCAATAATTTACAAAAAAATATCCTAAAAGTTTACAAAAAACACCCAAAAGTTATATATATAGCTACTATAGTTAAATGGGCAAATGGATGACCTGTTTATTAAATGGGTGGGCAAAAGCCCGCCCATTTAGTAAATATTAAATGAGTCATAAATGAGTAAATGGGCAAAACATGCCCACCCATTTATGACCCGCCCATTTAATACCCAAACTCACCCATTTAACATCCCTATGACTTTCTCTCTCGTCTCTCTCTCGCCTCTCTGACTCTAG
>NC_033794.1:131503396-131504456 GCF_001876935.1 Asparagus officinalis | reverse complement strand
ATCCTCTCCGTCGCCGCCTCTATTAGAGGCTAAAACCCTAGCCGACGCCTCTCTCTCGCCTCTCTCTCTCACCTCCTCCGGCGACGACCTCCGTCGAGCTCCATCGCTAGCAGCAACACTACCTCCGGTCGAGCTCCACCTCATGGTCTCACCAACTCCGGTCTCACCTTTTTCACAGGCTCACCTTCTCCAGCACTGCAGCACCAAATCCCCAGCTAGGCGGCTATCTCCAAAGCCCTCCACCACCGTCACCATCGCACTTTGTTGGGCTTGGTCTGTAACAGAGAGAAAAAGGTAATTTGGCTAAATCCTAAATATTTTGTAGGCTCCTCTACTCAAAAGTCATTTTAAAATCAAATGCTTGTTACTTAGGGGTTCAAATGGGTGGTTTCTATAGACAACTGAGTGGTTAATTGAATAAAGTGTTGGCTTGCTAAGATCATACCTCGACTTGATCAAATGCCACATTAAAGAGTTAGGTATAATGGCAGTTTAACTACGTACAATGTTTACACATATCTAAATTTGACCGCTATCTGACTTTTCGCTATTTGCCGATATTATGCCGCAATAGCCCCAAATAGCCTTGACTTTAACCCCATGACGTCATTACATAAAATATGATTGATTTGAAGGATGCAATCATTAAAAACAAATTTCGAGGATTGACAGCTCTGATCTGCCAGTGAATGTAAGCTGAGAGAAGGAGAAAGAAGAGGATTTTCGGGTGAGAAATATAAAAAAGAAATAAAGTTTTTCTTCAAGTAGGGTACCTTGGTCTTTTGACACACGCGATCTGCACATGGCAGGTCGGAATTAAGTTATATTTTTATTAACCCCCACTATGTAAGGGTTTTGCAAAGTTTAGCCAATCTCTTTTACGCGGGTCGGGTTGGCACAAATCGAGCAATCCGAATCCCAACATCGCCGAGTCGAGAAAGCTAGGGTTTTGCAAACTTTCTTAAACCCATATACTTCCTCTCTCACTTTCTCCAACGAACCAGCCAACAGAGTCGCGAGATCTCCTCTCTCAATTTATTTATACTTGCTTGAAATTCTT
>NC_033794.1:131493676-131502791 GCF_001876935.1 Asparagus officinalis | reverse complement strand
AATCCCCCCCCCCCCAACCCACCAAAAAAAAAGATTGATTCTTGATCTAATTTATTTCATAAATCGATTCTTTATCCAAATTGTTTCAGAAATTATCATCGATCAGTTACTTAAATGGGTAAAAAGGAGAAATTTTCTGCTCTCGATATGCCCGATGTCCCAACAGGCCAACTCCCTGAGCATTTAGAGCTTCAGAGAACTCGGGTCGTTTGCAAGTCTGACGCCCCAATTCACTGTTTTTATTAATTAAAATTTAAAGAAATTATCCGCTGAAATATGCTATCTTTGTTTGATATATGAAGACAGAGGGTGTGAGTTACTCTGGTGCTTATGCTGCCATGGGAGTTGACAACAGTCTGCAACTTGATAGCTTCTGCAAGAACTTCAAAGTGGTGGTTAACAAGTTATCTGAGGACGAGATGGAATTCGATATGATTGGCATTGATGCTGCGTTGGCTAATGCATTCAGAAGGATCCTTATAGCTGAGGTGAATGATGTTTGACGTGAATTATTTATTTATTTATGTTTTGATTGGGTTAGAATTTAGAAGTTCTGATTGTGTGTTTTTTAGGTGCCCACTATGGCTATTGAGAAGGTTTTTTTTCTTGATAATACTTCGGTGATTAATGACGAAGTGTTAGCTCATCGGCTGGGGCTTATTCCTCTCGCGGTCGATCCGAGACTGTTTGATGATCTATCGGGTTTGTCTAAGTTATTCTTCTTTGTTTTTGCTTGTTAGGAGTGTTACTACGTTTTAATCTTATAAATTCTCTTTGCAGAAAATGATGTTCCGAATGAGAGAAATACATTAGTCTTCAAGTTGGAGGTTTCATGTGAAAAGGGTGGCCCACGCCGTACAGGTATAATATGTCCTGTATAGGTTTGTTCTGATGGTTGTTGCTTGATCAATGGAGTTGGGTTTTAAGACCAAATCATTGAAGGGTTGAAATCTTTGGGATTATAAGGTTTACCTATATGTTCCTTTGTTTCTTTCCCTTTCTCTGACTTTTCTATGCATTTCCATCATGGTTTTATATCTCAACTCCAGCAAAGCTCTCTATTTCAGTGGCAGTATTATTAGAAAGTTACTGTATGAATTCTAGCTTCTCATGGGAAGATAGTAAAAGATTAATCATTGGTTTATGGAATTAGAGGTGGATGCTTTGTTGTATGCACATGTTTCTCTCTGTTTGTGTGTGTGTGTGTGAGCGTGCACAATGTTCTTCTTTTAGGAAACTTCCAACGTTTCTACCACCTTATTTTTGAAACTCTCCGTGAGCCAAAAAGCTGCAAATGCAAGATCAGAAACCTTTATTTATTTATTGGGGAAAAAGTTCAGATTTAGCTGTTTAACCATTTATTTGAAAAGATGACCATAGTTAAAGCCCAATGGAGTACGTGTATGTCTGTGCCTTCCTGTCAGCTGAAACCTGCAAGAGCGAGATCATAACCTATTATTAGCACTTGAATGGTTTGATCTCTTAAAAAATAAAAACAAAAATAAATAATAATAAAAAGAAGAAAAAAGAAGAAAAAAGAAGTCTATAGCATTAACTTATTGAGGCTTTGTATGTCTCATTCATGAACATTAATATTTTCTTTTTTATTTCTAACCTTTTTCATCTTCCATTTCCTCCACTAAAGGCGATTCCTGGTTATATGTCAATGTACAAAACTCTAGCTCTTGTCTGATACATCATGAATTTTATGTTGATATTCAGTAAAGTCAGATCAACTGAAGTGGCTGCCAAATGGAAGTGAGCTACCGATGGAATTACGTAATCCCTCTGGCAATCAAAAAGGGTATACTTCGTTTAGCTGCAGTCAAGCTTCGCTGCCAGAACTTTCAAAGAATCCACCTAGAGTGAAGCATGGAGATATAATCATATCAAAACTTGGGCCAGGACAGGTAATTCTGTGAATCCTTATTCTTCTTTGGTACCACTTCTTATCTACTTAATGGATTGTTTATATAGTATGAGGTGAGGGAAAAGAGTCTTCTAACAAGCATTACACTAGTCGTCGACATTTCAGATTTTGGCAAGCAAAATGCATCTCTTCCCTTCAATGATTGACTTGCATAGGAAAGATAAACTGTCTTGAAATTTGTTCATTATAGTAGTTAAAGTGAACTGATATCACAATGCCTCTGAAACTTGGATGAGCTACTGTTGATGCCAAGTTAGAAAAATGATCTGTGAACATTAGCAGTTAATTGAACTGCAATAGTAATATAAGAGCAGAGACAAGAAACTACTTGATTGTACAAGGAGACAGATGGACCTAAATGGGCCGGGATTGAGGCAGTAAGAGGACGTGATTAAATTTAACTGAGGAGACTGCCTTTGATGGAATTGAATGGAAGAAAATGTTCATTATAGCCAACCCAGATGGGTGGGTGGGTGGGTGGGTTGGTGAAGGCTTTATTTTTCATTTGTTCTTAATATTGTAGAAGGAGAAACCTATTCATGTATTTGACCCAGGATAAAATCTTCACTCTTATTGTTATTATTATTATATTGCAAATGTTCCTCCTTGTTTGGTTTTTAAAACATTACCTTCACCGCTTGCCATTTATTTTTCACATGTTCTTGTTCGCTTTCGATAGTAACTGTAAATCTGGCAGTGAATGTTTTTTAGCTCTCTGAGCCCATTTCGCCTATCCATATGCATTACATTGTGAACAGAATGTTCAACATTGGGCCATTGGTAATGGGGTTCTTTTCTACACCAGCCAAATAGATTTACAAACTCATCTGTGATAATGTAACTTTGCATATAGTTGTAGTGCAATCTTTCAACTCTTATAATGACAGATGAAGTTGGACAAAACGTAGCTTTAATTGATGTTGAAAGTTTCAATCCTTACATTTTTGTATATATCATTATATTCACAAAAAGATTTATTTTCCTTAGGCAATTGAACTTGAAGCTCATGCAGTGAAAGGCATTGGCAAAACCCATGCCAAGTGGTCTCCTGTGTCTACAGCATGGTACAGGATGCTCCCTGAGGTGTGACACATATAACTATGTTCTTGATTCTATAATTGCTAGGCAATATGGAGATACTTACATATCGCCTTTCGCATTTGAGTTTTTCTTGTAAATATGCTTTGTTATTGTTAGGTTGTCTTGTTGAAAGAAGTAAGAAATGAAGATGCAGAAGGCCTGGCTGCAAAGTGTCCAACAAAAGTCTTTGATATTGAGGATATGGGAAAAGGTTAGGCTTTTATTTTAAATGATACGAGTACTTTTGATGACATTGTCTTTGACTAATAAATCTAGCTTTCAGTTGTGTCTTCCCCTAGTCTTTGCTAGTGTTACTCATGTGAAATAATGTAATAATAATTGTTGATTCGAGTTTAGTAGCTAAGCTAACCTACTTGTATTGTGTGTACACTTCCTGTTGTTAAATGTTGTGATTGCATTGTTGTGGGGTTGTTAGATGTCTCTTTGTTTCATATATGTGCATTGAAAAGATACTGTTATTCATGATTATAATATTAATGTTCGTTACTTTTTTCTTTGACGGCGTCACATTCATTCCATATGAATAAATCTATTAGAATCCATGAATTAATCTGTCAGTTGCTTAATAATATATTTGAGGTAAGGCAGCCAAGGAGGCGCAAGAGAAGTATTGCATACAAGTAACAAATGAATTTTCATTTGTTTCACTTTGCTATTTAAGATAATGTTACTAGAGCTTGCATTTGTTTCCCTTTGTTAGTCCCTTTTTCTTGATCCTCACTTATTATAGCTTTTGATCTTTGTGCTTATTTCCGTTACATCATGAATCTTTTCAATCTTTTTTCATTTTAAGTATTGCTTTATCCTTATATTGTTGTCTATGGTTTCTGGCATCTGGGTAGGTGAGAAGAGAGCGGTGGTAGTAAATCCACGAGCTTGTACACTGTGCAGAGAATGCATTCGAGGGGGAGGCGAAGATCTTGTGGAACTAAGGCGTGTTAAAGACCATTTCATCTGTAAGCCTCTTTTTTTTTTCTCCGGAGTCACACACAGCATGTGTTATTAACAAGAAGCATTCCCTTAAAATCATGACCTGGTGACCTTATACATTATCTGCACAGCATATGCTGTGCTGGTTTTTGCTTTCACCCCATTCAATAAAGAGTTTGGGATCTGGATATCTTTCTTGGTTATTGTCAAAAGTTTAAATAAAAATAATAGGAGAAATCGTTGTTAAGCAAATAGTTCATTTTTATGTTGCTGGGTTTTTTTCCTTTGAAGATGCCTCGGAAATTTTTATGTTCATTAATATAACCAACGAGTTTGGGTTCCAATAATGATATGTCGAGAAGCATGAACTTTGAATTTTGAGAAAATGCAACAGGACTTAGAATTCGATAAAACACAGCAGCATGACAAAAAAATGGGGTCCAGTTTTTGGTCCGGTTTTTTCTAAATAAATTCTAGGTCCAGGTTATACGTGAACGAAACATGTTAAATTTTCATATATATCATATAGGAAACCAACACGAGATAGGCCAACAATGATAAAGATAATCATGATTCCATGAATGGACTTGACAATAATATAATATAGAGATGAGGTAAGTTGTTTCTACTTGAAATAAGCTGCAAAATTTGCATTTCTGGCAACCTTTTTTTGTTTTTGTAATTAGTTATTTTTATCTTGTTGATATGTCAAAGGGATACATCGTTCTTGCTAGTATTGTTGACAAATATTATTATTCACGGTGTGGTCTAATGCTTTTCCCCCCTCCTTAATCTACTTTGTGCAGTTACAATAGAATCAGCAGGAGCTCTACCCCCTGAAGTGCTTTTTACTGAAGCTGTGAAGATCTTAGAAGGAAAATGCGAACGCGTGATCTCCGAGCTTTCATAGTACTTAATAGGTCAAGTTTCATACTTACAACTTATTCGAACTCTCGATATTAACGAAAGAGTTTTCGATTGCGATTGCGATTCTCGAGTGGTTCATATGTATTAATTTAGCATGGTGTAAGAATTTTCAAGCTTGTAAAAGAAACTAAATTAGTTTTGAGTATGGGTAGATAGTATCATTCAATTTCTTATAAGCGCCCTCGTGTTCAGAAAAGGAGTAAATACCCAGGAAAATCACCTGAAATGCCCTCGCACCTGGAAACATCAGCTCATACGACGACATGAAATTAAAAATCGGAAAAAAGCGCAAATTGTCTGTACTGTTGATAATTCCTAGGCTGATGGATTTTAACTGTTATTATGTATTTTGTGTGCTGTTTATGTTTATTTTTCATACGCGAGGGTCCTCCATATGATTTTTTATTTTTCCATTCGCATTGACGCCCAATGAAATTTGGCCACACCTCCAACACACTTTAGCAAGAAGTTAGGTCCGGTCAAAAGCTGGGAGTCCAATTCGATGCATTATTCGCCTCTTTTTTTTTTATTTAATAAATGTTTGATGGTGATTTCGCATGGACAGTATTTCCCGACATTTCTTCTACGATGTCTAAATCATTCTTTCTCCATGTTTCTCTTTCTCTTGGATGAGTAAGAAAAATGACAAATGCATTCTATCACGATCGCCTATTTATTTATTTGGGAAAATATTTGAGGTTTGGGAAGAAGTGATAAAACTTATTTTAAAGGTGGTTCTACGGGGACCCAAAAAACATGAGATCCTACCTGAGACATGTCTCATGATGCACTGTTCATCCCTACATGAGACAGGTGAGGTGTCGGCTCCCTATCCCATGATGCACTGTTCATGAACAGTGCATCACGGGACAAGGAGCCGACACCTCACCTGTCACATGTAGGGTCTCATGTTTTTGGGTCCCTGTGATATTTTTTTTATTTTAAATTGGGGGTTTTGACCTTTATACCCCCACCTATAGTATTTTAGTCAGGTATTTCATTCACCACTCGGATTTATTTTTTAGAGAATATTCTTTAGCATATTTCTTCACGCCTCGTCACTTGTTCAAAACATGGCTCCAATAACCCACAAACACTAAATATGGGAATGATTAATAGGTTGGACTCGTGGAAACATCCAAATAAGTGAATTGGATATATCTAAATGCACAGCAGCACATGTATAAATTGCAAAGTTACAATGATTAGATTAGAATTTCGTTGTGCTCTACTATGCGGTCTCTCCAACGCCTCTCTTTGAGATCATCTGTTAGCTTTTATGAATGTTATTGTACGGATACCAAGTGACTATAATAAGAGTCGCACTTTTTTCTATAAAAGATAAATCTAATAAGTTTTCAATCTATTTAAGTTTTCTTCAACGTTCCCACATTTGAGATGACCATGAGCTCACACCTACGCGTCCTAAAATTAACTTAATAAGAGAGAACACACAAATAATGACTATCCATCAAAGGGGCAAAATATCCGTAAAAGATAAAAAGAGCACATAAATCCTGACCGAAATCAAAATCACAGGTAAAAACAAACTTTACTCTTGAAACACAAAATAAAAATAGAGGTTCATCAGGAAGCATAAAACAAAAGTACGAGCATGGACGGCCAATTTTAACGGTCCCCTATAATAATACTATGCTGCTTTATTTAGTCTAGCTATCGAGACTTTATAAGGCTGAAGAATATTAGCCAAGATTTCTCTAGTCTATCAACCTCTCCTGATAGCCTTCCAACCCCATAAAATGTATAATAGACAATTGAGAAACATAAAAAAAAAAAATGAACTCAAACTCTATTAAACCCATATGGTTTCATCTGCGAATCTATTAAGCCCCCGTGGTTTCATCTGCGAATCTATTAAGCCCCTGTGGTTTTTTTCGGCTCTATTAAGCCCATGTGGTCTCATCTACGAATCTATTAAGCCCTCATTCTTTTTTTTTTTTTGACTCTATTAAGCCTCTATGGTTTCATCTACGAATCTATTAAGCCCCGTGCTTTGAATTTCAAATGGGACTTAATAGATTCGCAGATGAAACCACGGGGGCTTAATAGATTCGCAGATGAAACCACGGGGGCTTAATAGATTCGCAGATGAAACCACGAGGGCTTAATAGAGTCGAAAAAAACCACATGTGCTTAATAGATTCGCAGATGAAACCACGGGGGCTTAATAGAGTTTGAACTCGAATTTTTTTTTATAGAATATTGCTGACGTCATTTAGTCATATTTAGTTTGATATAACATTAGAACTAAACAAGTACCCAAGAGGCTTGTTCCAAAAAAAAACTTCTAATCAAGTGAAAAGAATCCTAAGAAATTGGGTTTTTTTTTTTTTGAGTGGGGGGTAGAGAGAGTATGCTCTAATAATTTGATAATGAGAAGGACTCACCTTTACCATTTTCTTTTCTTTAATTAAAAAAAGGGGATCGTATAACCAACAAATTAAAAACTTTCTTTTTTATTTTCCCTCACCCTTCCCTCTTCTTCCCTCTTCCCCTCTTTCTTCTCTCCTCCGAATCCTCAACAAAAACCCTAAAAATGCGATCTTTAGCTCCCAGGTATTATCTTTTGGATCCCTTCTCTTCCTATTTTTTCGACTTTTTTCATATAATAAACTGATTGCTTAGTTTAGAAGGGTTTCGATCTTTAGCGTTAGGGTTTTGAAGCGGGGGACTCTTGGAATTTACAATAAAAGTATCAGTTCTCTAATTTCTTTCTCTCTTTGATATTTCGTGGTGATTGTCATTTTTTCTATCTGGGCGTTCACGGTGATCAGTTTTTCATAGTGAAAATCTTCGTGGTTGGCGATTTGATTTTTTTTTAAAAAGATATTGTATTCGCTTTCATCTGTCCCCTTTTGTTGTTTTCGACAAATTTTCATGGAGATATTTATTTTCTAGGCTGTTGATTTGGAATCTAGATCTAGAGTTGTGATAACTGATCTTTGGTTTTACCTTTTCTAAATAAATTTTAATGAATATTTTCCCTTTGTTAGTATTATATGATTTTAGAAGTAGCTTACCTTCTTTAGGGGGGCAAAAAAGCTAATTTCTGTTTGTAATTTGCTTATTTAGATAAAGGAGCAATGAAGGAAGAATCAAATCGAAGTACATTTTGGATGGCATGTTTCTACTTGAGATATTGGAGCAGTTTATATATCTCTTTCCCCTAATAAGTTACAGAGATCACTGTTCAGATCGATGGCGTCAAATACCAGCCAAATAGAAGAGCCATCTTCTCAAAGTCCTTCTCCTATTCAAATCCCTAAGCCACTCCAATCAGTACCCAGTATCGCTAAAGGATCGCCAAAATCCGAAGTAATAAAAGGCGCAGAACCAATTAATGTTGCTTTGCTGAACAAAGTTCCTACAAAAACCAATTCTTTGGATGAAAAGTTAATTCAGGAAACCTCCCGGGTAGAATCGCTTCAATTGACTGAGAGCATGAGTCCGGAAAAAGTCATTGAAGACCAAGAAAAGAAAAAATCAGACCAAGGCAGTGGAAAGAATAGCTCTGCTTCAGGTAAAGTTAGTGCTAAGATCAGTGATAGGGCTGAATTTTTGGAGAGTGGCAAGAGTAGTATGTGTCGAGCTAGCACATGCAGTGATGTCAGTGACGAGAGCACTTCCAGCACCATTAGCAGTAGTGTCAGCAAACCTCACAAAGCAAATGATTCCAGATATGAAGCAATCCAGTCAATCAGAGCTAAATATGGTGTTCTGGGTCTGAGCCATTTTAGGCTTCTCAAGAGATTAGGTTGTGGAGATATTGGAAGTGTTTATTTGTCAGAGTTGAATGGGACTAGAAGTTATTTTGCTATGAAGGTGATGGACAAGGTAGCATTGGCAAGTCGCAAGAAGCTGCTTAGAGCTCAGACGGAAAAGGAGATATTGCAAAGTTTAGACCATCCATTTCTTCCAACATTATATACCCACTTTGAGACAGAGAAGTTCTCATGTTTGGTAATGGAGTTTTGCCCAGGGGGAGATCTACACACCCTTCGTCAGAGGCAACCCGGGAAATATTTTTCAGAACATGCTGTCAAGTATGGAACTATTATCTTCATATGCCTCTGGATTTTGTATTAAATATGCGTCTATACTATTTTGTTCGTTTGTTTTTAACGTTTGTGAACTATTTTCCTCTGTGTGGTATGCCCCCTTGGATTTATGGTCATTCATTAAAAAAAAACTATGAATCATATACGA